>NC_046660.1:78590992-78659404 GCF_010883055.1 Belonocnema kinseyi | reverse complement strand
AGATTATGGGGACACATTATGTATAAAGAAGAAGAATTCACAAGCAAAGAAGAATCATATAGAAACAAAATTTGGATTTTTATTTAAGAAGCATACACTTTTTACTAAAAAAGCTGAATTTATAAAAAGGCAATATGCATTTTAAACTAAAAATCTATTTTCCACTCATTAGTTGAATTTTAATTAAAAAATATGACTTTTAAACAAAGTTTTAGAATTTATAACCAACCAGTTGCATTTTATCCAAGATCTAAGAAAGATGCCTCTATCGCCAAAATGGATACATTTTTTAATTAAAAGGACAAAATTTTTGAATTTGAAAAAAGTAGTAAAATTTATAACTTAAACGATTGTCTTCAGAAGAAAGAAACTGCAATAAAAAGGAATAGAAATATTATATGATTTTAAATGTATTCTGTTTTGCAGTTATATAAGTTTTAGAGTTTCCCTGAATTTTGCATGATTTTATTTTCTAAATCTTATATTTTTCTATGACTATTAAAATTCCCTGACTTTTTTTCTAAATGATTTTACATAGCTAGTTTTGTTTTTCACTCACGACGGTTTTTTTGCGCTTAAAGGTAAATTCACATTGATTTTCTGTATAATTAGAATTTACAATTACAATTTAAGTCTTGCATCTTTTCGAAATCGTAAACATTCATAAACATTCGGAGAAATTTTGAAATTAAAAATAAAAATGAAATGATATATTTGAATAAAGTAATTTTCGTTTATGAAACATCTCAATGCAACATCGATTTGGGGATTTCAATACATTTGAATAGGCTCTGTAACGTTATAAATTGCAGATGCCATACAAAATCGAAACTTCAAGTTTTTTTATATTCAGGGCCACACAAATTTTTTTTCTTGATTTTGACTATGGTTAGTTAAAATCTTTTTCTACTTATCAGAATTAGACCCTATGAGTATTTCCGACATTTAAAACAATATATTTAGTTAGGAGAAACTTTTTACTGTTTGAATCTTTAAACGCAGCGAATTTTTCGAAACATTTAAATGTTGGGTCATCATTTCTTCATCGAATCAGTGCTTACTGCACAAGTTAATTAATTTCGATTTAACAAAAGATTGAAATTATTTTGATTGTAAAATAAAATTCTGGTGATGAATGTAGTTACGTCGAATATAATTTTTGTTTAAAAATCGAAGGTAAAAGCATAATTAAAAATAGTAAAAAATCATATTTCTTTTTATCATCCTCATCAGGGTTCTTATTTGACGTGAAAATACATATAACTATACACGAAAAAGTTCTGGAAAGTAAGCAACGAGCTGCAAAAATTAAGTAAAATTTAAATAATCAGCAAATTAATACGAAATAACAGGGCTATAGCTCAGGGTACGAAATTTTTGTAAGGATGGAAAAATATTACTTTACTTGATTATTATTATTATTATTACACCATTAAGCCATTTCCCTTTCGGGGTAGGCGTGACTCACTCGGCAGGGGAAAGGAGTAGTGTGTGGATGGGATAGAGATTTTTCAGATTGATCCAGAATTCTCGTGCTATTTATGTAAATAACACGTTCGTTCCGCAACACTGCTCCGACCCAGGTTGCTGATCAATCTCTCTAGCAATCACCCCAAGCGAAGAACCTCACGAAGCCCATACGCCAAAATCTCAATTATAGTTATTTTATTTTTCTTCTTCTTAATTTATGTATAATTTTGGGTCCTTCAAGACCCTTGAAAAGAATAATAAAAAAGTGTAGAACAGTTTTCGAAAATCTTTTGTTACATCTAAAAAAATGAATTGATGCAGTAAAAACTAATTCGACGAAGAAATAGTGACCGAACATGAAGATACATTTAAAAAATCAGTTTTTTCAAAGTTTCATACGTAAAAAGTTTCTGCTAACTGAATATATCGTTTTAAAAATCTGAAAAAAATCACGAAGAATCATTCTGATATGCAGGAAAAGATTTTTGCTAGCCATAATCAAAATTAAAAAATTTTGTTTTTTTCGGCCTACCCACATTAAAAATGCCAAAAATCATACCTTTTAGGTTTTTGTTCCCAAGTGTTAACTCTTATAATTTTGGACAGTCAGGCGTCGTACAGTGAGAAAAAATTACTTTTTTGATTCAAAATAACGTACAGCCCACAAATTATGACCGATTTGGACCAAAACAATGGGAAAAAAGCTGACAAGATTTCTAAGGTAGTTACCGAGTCTGATTTTCAAAATATGATTTCAATTTTTTCATAAATTTTGTATAAATCAGCCTTATTTCGACACATAAATTCGTTTCTTTTAATATTACTTTTTTATATTGAAAACCTTACGATAATTTTACAAAAATTTATAATTTGTTGATAACACAGCCACACAAAAAAAAGTGTGTGGATCTGGTAACAAGACACACGTATTCCTATGGATTTTGAGGCGCTGAATTCAAATTCGGTATCAAAAATCACCCATCATGTCATGGTTGAGCTATAACCTCAAAAAATGACGAAAAATCATACACTGAGGCAAATAAATTTCAAAATAATGCCAGTGATGCAAATTTTCACTTCAAAAACATGTTGACAAGAGTGAAGCATCAACCCTTGCCGGATATCAACTTATCTAACATAACTTTACCTAACAGAACCTGACCTCACCTAACCTGAATTAACAGAAATGTATTGAACTACACGTAAAGCTCTGGAAGAATATTTTCCCAGTAGCAAATGTGTACTACATTGAATGGGTCAACTCGAGCCTAACCTAGAAATAAATATAACCTAGCCTAACCTAACCTAACTTATCTTCACGTAACAAAATTAAACTCATTGTGTTACAGTCATTGTCACGTAGCCGAATGAAATTCAACCACACGTGCAGCTCTGTAAGTGTCGGTTCTCAGTTTTAAATGTGTGCTATATTTAATAGGTTAACTCGATCTTAACCCACAAATGAATCTAACTTTTTTAGACTTAAGGGATATATTTATACTATCTTTCGTGTTTAAATTTTATCTTGCTTTTTATCGTAATTAAATTGATTTATAGACCTACTTCAGTCTATTTTCTAACTGCTATAACGTGTCCTTTTTTCTTCGAAGGAACGATGCAAAGGGTTACGCTTACGTTTAAGACCTACATTCGTTTCCCTTTTCAACATCCAGCAAAAATCAGCCATCATGACCTCGTCCCATTCACACTAATATTGTTGTTCCATCACTTTTATATCTTGATGAAAACGTTCCCCTTGTTCTTCGCTGAAATCACCAAAATTTTCTGAAAACTTATGCAGATGGGAATCTAGAAAGTGAAGTTTTAAATTCATCAAGCAGCCTAACGCTTTGTAGTTTCTTATCATTTTCGCAACAATATTCTCGTAGTCTGGACTTTTTTTGTTACCGAGGAATTTTGCGTTTTCTGCTTTAAAATTTTCCCAAGCGTCCATTTCAATTTTCGTTATCTGGCTCACGAAATTAGTATCTCTTGTCAATATTCGAATCTGTGGTTTATCAAAGATTCCTTCTTTCAATTTAGAGTCTGAAACATAAGGGAATTTAAGGGATATATACTTATAGTATTGTCCATCTTTGTTTAACGCCTTGAAAAATTGCTTCATGAGCCCAAGCTTTATGTAGAGGGGTGGTAGTAAAATTTTTTCTCGATAAACGAGGCTTTGGTTGATGATATTATGAGAACCAGGTTTGAATGAATCTCTTAAAGGCCAATGTTTTTTGCTGTAATGACTGGCTCGATTTTTGCTATTCCACAGGCATATAAAGCATGGTTCTCTCGTGAAACCCGATTGTTGTCCTTATATCATTGTTATGATTTTGAGATCACCACATATTTGCCATTTGTGATTCGTGTAATTAACTTTTTCAAGAAGCATTTTAACATTGTTATATTCTGCTTCGATGACTGTTGAGTGAGCTATAGGGATAGGAGCGTAAGTATTCGTGTTATGTAGTAAAAGAGCCTTAATGGTGCGTTTTGACGAATCAATGAAAAGTCGCCATTCTTCGTCTCTGTACACATTTTTCTTCAAGTGGTTCATTAGTCCGTTAACGTCAGTGCAGTACACTAAAGACGTCTCTTCGTCTTTAACGAAAAACTTTCTGAATTCTTTGTCCGTGTCGCGAAAGAATGAAACTTTTGTCTTTGGCTCTATAAGATTTCTTCTTTTTAGAAATTAAGCGGAAAATTCAGCGCCGTCTTTCGGTAATCCGAGATCTCTAATAAAATCATTCAGTTCTGGTTGCAACACTAATATTGGAACCTTTAATTTCATTTTATGCACGCCATATTCGTCATCTTTTTCGTCATTTTCATCGGAATCATGAGAACTATTTTCGGTTCGATCACTGGTTTCACTACCGTCTTCATGACGTTGACTTTCAACTTCCATTCTATCATCTTCTAAAGCGCTTAAATCAGTCTGGCGTGAATTTTTATTGATGGCAATTGCTCTTGTGACTGTGCACACATTAATGTACGAAATGTTATTTTTATTTTTGGCGTTGAACCCTTTGACTGGATTCATGCAAAAGTAGCAGTCCTTCGCAATAACGGGTTTTTTCCATGTGGTTGGTGTGGAGTACTCGCGGTACTTTTCGTTGTTTTAATTTTTTAGACGATACAACATAAATCTGCAGAAATTGTAAATGACATGAGGAATCCATTTTGTTTCTTGGTGCAGCAATTTAGAGTCAAAACACTTTTTTAAAGATTTTTCGCTTCCTCGTCGATTGATTTTCGCAAACTGCTCACTTCATATTCACTGAAAAAGTAACAGAATGAATCGGAGCTATTGTGGCAGACATGCGGTTTACCCAGGGACTCAGCTAATGTGGATCCGTTGCCCACCGTCACCACGTGGAGGTGCCCTGGTTACAGACACAGGCGAATAATGCTAGCAACAAGAGGTTACGAAACTCCAGAAATTTACTGCTATTAATGTCAAAATATGAAAGTACGCAAGAACAGGGTTGCCAGCGT
This sequence comes from Belonocnema kinseyi, assembly GCF_010883055.1. NCBI lineage: Eukaryota > Metazoa > Arthropoda > Insecta > Hymenoptera > Cynipidae > Belonocnema > Belonocnema kinseyi. Next base: position 78,654,430 of record NC_046660.1, on the reverse strand, counting down.
AATCGGTTAGGTTAGGAAAGGTTTTGTTAGGTTAGGATAGGTTAAACCTCTATGTAGGTTAAGCAGAAGTTGAATGAAACGGTACCGCAAACCCAACGGGACAACACAATCTGTTTAATTGTGTTTCGTGAGGTTAGGTTAGGTTAGGCTAGGTTAGATTTATTTCTATGTTAGGTTCGAGTTGACCCATTCGATGTAGCACACATTTGCTACTGAGAAAATATGCTTCCAGAGCTATACGTGTAGTTCAATAAAATTCTGTTAATTCAGGTTAGGTGAGGTCAGATTCTGTTGGGTAAAGTTATGTCAAATAAGTTGATATCAGGCAAGGGTTGATCCTTCACAGTTGTCGACATGTTTTTGAAGTGAAAATTTGCATCACTGGCATTATTTTGAAATTTATTTGCCTCAGTGTATGATTTTTCGTCATTTTTAGAGGTTATGGCTCAACCATGACGTGACGTGTGATTTTTGATACCGAATTTGAATTCAGCGCCCCAAAATCCATAATAATACGTGTGTCTTGTTACCAGATCTGCACACTTTTTTTGTGTGGCTGTGTAATTTTTGTAATTTTATTTAACAAATTGAATTAAAAAATGCATTATTCGGTCATTTGTCGGCACAACAATTCTTTTTTTCAATGCCATTCCTTACAGTTGGAAACTTCATGAGCATTTCAGCAACATGGATAACTAGTTAATAAATTTTAAGATTTTTATTATTACACCATTAAGCCATTTCCCTTTCGGGGTAGGCGTGACTCATTCGGCCGGGGAAAGAAGTAGTGTGTGGAAGGGATGGAGATTTTTCAGATTGATCCAGAATTCTCGTGCTATTTAAGTAAATAACACGATCGTTCTGCAACACTGCTCCGACCCAGGTTGCTGATCAATCTCTCTAGCCATCACCCCAAGCGACGAACCTCACGAAGTCGTTGTGTAAGGTTACCCACTTAGGTCCATTAATAGCCAAGGTCTTTGTTCTTTGTTTCAGGCGTCATTCAATCTACTGACACTTTTTTTATTAACTATTTGACGCCATACTTTCCTGTCCTGGCATACCTCTCTAGCTTCTTTTATATCCATGCATTTTTTCATGCAGGCTCTCGTGTTTCTGTGACTTCTTATGTCTCTTCTAAGTAGGGTCTCATTCACACATTCTAACCATCCTTTCCGCGGTCTACCTCTGTGCACGCTGCCATTTACTTTACCTTGTTTCGTTAGTCGTTCATTTGGGATTCGCTCAACATGTCCGAACCATCTTAACCGATTTATTTCCCATGTGTCTACTAGCGTCTCTTCTGCACCACATTCTTTTAGAATTATCTCGTTACTTACTTTGTCCATTAGGGTTTTCCCGCTTATTATGAGCATGAATCTCATGTCAATTGCGTTAATTTTAGTCTTATCTTTTTCTTGATAAGTCCATGTCTCGCTACCGTATAGTACATTCGGTACAAATATAGAATTATGTATTGCCATTTTAGCTTTATTTGATATATTTTTACTTCTTATAAGGGGACCTGCTCTGCCAATAACCTTCTTACCTTCATTTATTCGTCTATCTAATTCCTCATCTATCTTCCCGTCCCTAGTAAATAAGCTACCTAGGTATACGAACTTATCAACTTGTTCAATTCTCTCATCATTTAATAAAATATTGCATAGTGTTTTCTCACTTTTTCCTGGGAACACCATAGTTTTTGTTTTATTTGGATTAATTTTGAGTGATTAAACACTTGTCCAAAAATAATATGAATAACCATGAAGACATAACGCATCCTTGTCTATCTCCTTGAATAATATCGAAACAGTCACTCAGTTTCCCATTCACTCTTACACTCGCTTTGCTACCTGTACATATTGTTTTTATAGCTTGTAGGATCCATCCATTGACTCCATACTCTTTCAGAACTTCCCAAAGTTTACTTCTATCTACCTTGTCAAAAGCTTATTCTAGGTCAACAAATGCACAGAAAACTTTTTTTCCTATTCTCAAACTTTTTTCTGTTATTTGCCTTAAGCTAAATATTTGATCCGTACATGACCTTCCTTGCATAAACCCACTTTGGACTTCCCAAATCTTTGCTTCTGTTATTTTCATTACCCTACGAATAAGTATTTTTGAATATATTTTACTTACGGTGCTTAATAAGCTAATCCGTCTGTAATTATCATAAGCAAATTTAATCAAAAAAGCATAGATAAGGCATTTGTCGAAAGAAAAATTCGTTTTTTTATATCAAAACTTTTTTAATTGGGAAGTTTATGATAATTAAAAAAAAACATTATTCAACAATTTTATGATTTTTTATGATACATTTTATGATTCATTTTAATTAATTTAACAAACAAATGCATTATTCGGGCATCTCTCAAAGGAAATTTTTATTTTTATGTTAGCCTCTTCATTTGGGATTGCTATACAAATTAATTCGTGCAATAAGAAAAAAGAACGTAGATTTAACAGTTTTCGTATATATAGAATTTTGGAGATGTCTAAGAGAATTTGAAAAATTTCAAACTTATCGATTCTTAAATTATTGAGTTTTTCATAAAAAAAATTTGATTTGAAACAGTTTTCTTCATGGTAGACGGATAATTAGATGGTCAATTTTGTTATATCAAGGTTCTTATAATAGTAGTACGGCACATTCGGTGTCTGACTTCATACATAAAGTTGTTATAATGACATTATAATAACTACATTTGTTTGTTTATTCTTTTTCCTTTCTTAGTTTTTTGGATGTGAGAGATGTAATACATTATTGAATATTATTTAGTGAATTTATAAATGGGAACTTATTATTTTACTTGAAATTATAATTGATACAAGGTGTAACTCTTTTATTAAAACGCAACTCAATAACGGAATCGAAATTTGTTTAATGTCAACATTTGTAATTAGTAAATTCAATTAAATAGTCATAGTTATGACTTGGGAATTGAATATCTGTTTTTGTATTCACTGATAAGTTATTGTTTTTAATATAAAACATCTCTTTCAAAATCCTGCGTTTATAGTTTTTTTCTGAATCTAAAATCTTTACTCCATCAAAATCAAAATGGTCATCTTCATGATCGCGTTTTACAAGGGAAGTGGTTTTATCGTTTTTACAATCGCATATGTGTTCTTTCATACGTTTTTCTGTTGTTTTTTCTGCTTGTCCAATATAAATACCATCACAAACTCTACAGTCAATACCGTAAACTACGTTAGATTTTTATCCTTTGTTTAATGGATCTTTACCTGTATTCAAAACATTTAAAATTATATTTGTTTGAAGCAAAAACCAACTTGATTTTATTGTTTTTACAAACTTTGGCAATTGTTTTTGCTATTGTTCGATATAAGGAATAACCATATACGTTATGTTGTCTTGTTGTATTTGTCTATTTAAGTTGTTGTTTAATTTTTTATTATGTTCAAATCCGTTATTTATAAGCTTGTCTAGTAATTTAGATGGGTAACTGTTGTCTCAGAGGGTATTTTGTACAAAATTTAAATTTGTATCCCAGAATACAGAGTCGGATAATTTTATTGCTCTGTCAACTAAGGAATTTACTACCCTAATTTTGTATTTAAAATCACAATATGAGTTCAAATGTTTTCGTTTCGAACAAAGATAATTTCAAATGTTTCAATACAGGCAAAGATCCATTAAACAAAGGACAAAAATATGACGTAGTTTACGATATTGACTGTAGAGGTTGTAATGATATTTATATTGGACGAACAAAAAGGACAAGGGAAAAACATATGAAAGAATACATATACGATTGTAAAAACGATAAAACATCTACTTTCCTTGTAAAACGCGCTCATGAAGATGATCATTTTGATTTTGATGGAGTCAAGATTTTAGATAATGAAAAAAAAACTATAAACGTAGGATTTTCAAAGAAATATTTTATATTAGGATGAATAACTTATCAGTAAATACAAAAAATTTAATTCCTTCATCATAAATATGACTATTTAATTGAATTTACTTATTACAAATGTTGACTTTAAACAAATTTTTATTTTTTTATTGAGTTGTGTTTTAATAAATGAGTTACACCTTGTATCAATTATAATTTTATGTAAAATAGTAAGTTCTCATTTATAAATTCACTAAATAATATCCAATAATGTATTACATTTCTCAAATCCAACAAATTAAGAAAGAAAAGAAAATTAACAAACAAATGTAGATATTATAAAACACACCGAATGTACCGTACTATTATACGAAACTTAACATAACCAAATTGACCACCTAATTATGTAACCGCTTTGATACGAAAATGAACGTCAGTATCTATATGGTCTCGGAAGTGTTTATTTATTGTTGGCCCACAAACTTCATTATATAAAAATAAACAATCCGTCGACCAAGAAGAAAACTGTTTCAAACCAAATTTTTCTTGTGAAAAATTCAATAATTTAAGAATCGATACTTTCGAAATATTTCAAACTCTCTTGTCATCTTCAAAAATCTATATATACGACTACTGTTAAATCTACGCTCTCTCTTTTCTTATGGTAAGAATTATTTTGTATAGCAATATAATAATATTCAATCTTCTTTTTTATTGTATAAAATGGTTTTTTATTGGATGGATTTTTAATTCTTACAAAATGATGAGGTCCGGCGTCGACGGACGAAACATGTTTTACTAACTCCACAATAAACATAAACTACGGCCAGTAGACAAAAGCTACAAGACCTACCTTTAACTAAGTTCTTTTAGTTTAAGTTTCTCATTACTTTCATTCATTCAATAAGGCTAAAGCTTCAGGATAATGCATTTTTTTATTAAATTTGTTAAAAAAAATATATAAAATTTATAAACTCATTGTGAATTTTGCTGTAGTTATCTTTAATTTTGCCATTACAAAGACTGATTCCAAAAAAAAAGAATTTCTCCCTCGATGGATGCCCTAATGATTCACTTCTTTATTAAAATTGTTTGAAAATCTCATAAAATTAATCAATGAATTATGAGTTTTTTCTGAAATTGTCATGAAGTTTCCAACTTGAAGGACTGGCATTGAAAAAAAAACTAATTTTTGTCGACATATGCTCAAATAATGCATTTGCTTTTTAAATTTGTTTTAAAAAATCGTAAGATTAATCAGCAAATTTTAAAATTTCCAAAAATTAGCATAAAGCTCCTAATTTGAAAAATGACATAGAAAAAAACAACAATAATTTTTCTGTCAAAAAGGTGCCTGATTAATGCATTTGTTTATTAAATTTGTTTATATTTTTTAAATTAATATAATACTAGTAAATAATGTTACTTTATGAAACTTAGACGATTTCAACAATTTTCATGTTATAGATTCTGATTGACGAGCGCCGTGAACGTCAAATAGAAAAAATGGTAATTTTTTCGTGATATTTGTTTAAATAAATACAAATTAAAAGCCTAATTCAAAATCAGACTCAATCACTTTCTTGTAAATCTGATCAGCTTTTTGTTCATTTTCTTGGGTCCAAATCGTTCATAATTTGTGGGCTATATGTTATTTTAAATCAAAACAGTAAGCTTTTTCCCACTATGCGTCGTTCGTCCGTCGTAATTTTTTCCGGATAAGAGAAGTCAGCGTACTTGAGCGGTAGGAAATCGAAGGAAGTTGAGATACTTAGAAATGAGGGGAAGTGATCGAAGAGTAAGTATGTGAAGAAATTAAAGGGAAGGGGAAAGGGAGGGTATGTTGATGAGAAGGGAGGGGGAAGTATCGGAAGGAAAGTGAGCAGTGTTGAAGTAGGTACGTTAGGGATCGTCCATATATTACGTAAGAATTTTTTCTTTTGTTTATATCGCTGTGTCCTTTTCAACTTGATAAAAATATTATTTTCGTCTTTATTCAAACAACAGAAAAACGTCTTACGTAATATATGGACAATCCCTTAAGGAAGAGAAGTGAGAAGTGGGTAAGTGAAAAAGTGGGAGGGTAGATGTTGGGTAAGGAAAATGAAGAGAATTTGTAGTTCTAAAAGTTAGGAAGGTGGGAAGTGAAAGAGGGTAAGAAAAGGGGTATTATAGGATGTGATGGAAAGAAGGGGGAGTGCTAAGAGAGGAAGTTAGAGGATGGGAACTCTTGAAGTGAAGGAGCAGTAGGCGAAATAGGGGCAGGAGTATAAGGGGAAATTTGAACGAATTAATGAAGGTCCTAATAGGCTATCAAACCCTTTTTTGTATGTGCGTTGTATAATAGCAATTTTTATATTTCACGTTTCCAGTGTTCGTGAATAGAACGGAAATTCTTGAAAATGCCTACGTCTTAAAGAATAACATTTGTTTAAGATTTTTTATCAGGAAACAAGAAGCAAACAATTTGTTATGAATAAAATTATATGTTAAAAGTGTGTTTCTGATGATTTAAAATAATTCCATGTGTTATTTAGTCCAGTTACAAGAAATTGGTATAAACACAATATTATACTGGAGAAATATTCTCCGAAGATGATTTTTGTTAATTTCATAAACAAATTTGAAGCACAAATACATTACTTGAGAGGTTTGTGTCGGCAACATTAATTTTATTTAATGTCAGTTCTTTTTATTCGAAACTTCATTATAATTTCATCATTTGTTAACAAAAAGAACTTTTTTTTTAAGACAGTGCTTTTATTGTCAGGTTCTCATAAATTACCTTTTTTTAATAATGCTTTAGCTTAATTTTCTAGGAGCATTACCTTTCTTCTACTTTTGCGGAAATAAACATTTTGCGCCTAAAATATGCATTAGCAACCTCCTAGCTACACTTTGGAAATAAACATAGTTTGTCCGAAACAAAAGTTGGAGCAACAATCAACTTTTTTCATCAAAAAATTCCCGAGTAATTTATTTGTTCATTAAATTTGTCATGAAAATATTATCAAACTTTTTAAATAATTGCGAACGTTGCCTAAACTTTCACGAATTTCCCAATTAAAAGAACTAAAATCGAAAAAAATAGATAAACTAAGCGCCGAGCGCCTGTAAAAAAGGGGATTTTCAGCCTCTAAGATGATAATTTGGTCATTGTAGAATAATTTAACAAATTAAATTAAAACAAAAATTATCATAAAAAATGTTTAAAAATAAATAAAATAAGAAAGTTGTAATTAAAGAAATAAAAAACTAAAAAAAGTTGAGTTTGAAATTATTTTTGGTAAAAAGAATTTTTTAATTAATGCTTTCAATCCTCCCTTCTCACACTTTCCCACACATGATCAAAATTATAAGTGTTTTTTTCCAAGAGCTACAAAATCATAAGAAATAAATTTTTCAATTGATAAGTGACGGAAATGCATTATTTTATTCAATTGAAAACAGTGTTTTGGTCAAAAAATTTGTTTATAATATCAACAAGAATTAACTTAAGAAAAACTGTCAAAAGTAAAATATTGTTTCATCCAAATTTCTTGCAACATTATTTTAATATAAAAAATAAACGTTTAATCATTGGCGAGCATGAGAAATACACTGTCAGCGAATTTCTTTGTACCATATTTTTTTGTTTATTGTATCATGAGAAAACTTTTAAAATGAATTTACTCCACGAAAGGTAAGACATTGAAAAAATTTCCGTATTATTCACGAGCACTGCGTGCATTAAATAAAAAAACTTTTATGTAACAGCAAATAAATTTTTTGCTTATATAGGAAGCAATAATGACTCTCTAAATATTTAGAATGAAAAAAAATATTTAAATTTGTTTTAAGGTGCCCGCCATAAAAATACGCAAATACAAATATGTCAATTAATTCTGTAATATTATCGTATTAACTGAGAATGTGATCTTTATGAAATAGAAAAATAAATTATTAATTTTTATTTTTATTTCTATTACAGCAATTGCAACTTTACTAGCTTTGCTGGCAGGTGTACTATCAGCTATGACAGAAGTTTCAGTATTGGAGTATAAAAATTGGTAATTTTCTTTGTTTAACATTAAAAGCTTCATTTTCACAAGGAACTTGTTAATTAATTTTTTTAAATTATTTGCTTCTAGCAATATAATAATAAGCAGAATCAGAAAATTTATTGCTAAAATGATAATACTATAAAACCATACAATGTAAATTACGTCAGATGCCTCTAGGATTGTCGACATCATTCTTTTTTTTTATTAAATCGAATTTTCTGCTCTTTCTTGGAAACAATGACAGATAAGAAAAAATGTTGAACTAAAAGTTTTGGAAACCTAAACAAGTTAAATGAAAAGTTTATCTTCTTCTGTGATATTTTTTATATTTTACGAGAACAATTCAAAAATTACACTTTTAGGAGTAAAACATTCTCCCGACCTCAAAAAGGCTTTAGCGAGCATGATACTGCTAAGATCTTTTTTTTTTGAATTCTTGCTGTAAACTGTGAAAAATATCGCAAAAGAACGGGCAGAAACTCTTCTTCGTCAAATTTGGCAGAACAATATTGATCTTTACAAAATTTGGTTGGCAATCTAGAATAGAGCCGAGAATATAGTATTATTGCTGCAGCTATACGAAGAAATACATTTTCCGTTTCATTTATAAATGTACTACAAACCTAGCAATTACCATTTATAGTTACAAATATTAATATTTTTGATAGCAGATTGAAGTTGAAAAAAGTGATATTCAAAAATTAAATGATAAAACTGTAGTTGCAATAAGTAGCAGCTAAAATAACATAAGTTGCAAAACAGGTAAGAAAAATTACCATTTTCAATGGGAAGGTGCAATGAGAATTTATTGTGTTTTGTAAACTTCATAGTCACAGTTTATTTTATGTTTCAATGAACATAGTTACTTCACAGTTTAATATTCACAATAGTAATTTTTTCAATAGTGACTCTACATCCTGGCTTGCTATTGCGCTATTGTAAAAATAAATATTATACAATCAAATTTTATAACTGAATGTTTCTCCGTGAACAAGATACATTTTCGATAGATCTTTTTCAGACGTGCAAACTTGAATTTTAACATTTTTTTAAATCTGTCATTGTTTCCAAGAAAAAGTAAAAAATTCGATCAGAAGAAAAAAGAATTCTGCTGGCTGCAAAAGTTATGTAGCAAGCATGAAACTTAAAAGATATCTTCATTATTAAAGGCGAATTTTGAAGGAAGACGATTAACGTTATGAGAATGAAAAAAACAACTAATTCAGATCAATGGTTACGAAGGTTTAAAAAAACACATTTCGGGGGTTCATTTAAGCAAAGCACAACATTCAAATACGTGAAACTTTTAAGAAAAAGATTTTTGTGCAACCCTGGAAAATACTTGTCACCAAATTTCCTCTAAGAACATCATATTTCGTACCCAAAAGATTTCTTGATTTCACGTATGGGGCCCTGTCTGAATTGAAATAGATTTTGTCTAGTTTAAACGCAAAAATACTCAGACATCAAATAAAAAAACAAGAGTACATTTCAAGATAGTAACTTTTGGTTATGAAACAGCCAAATATATTGCCTACGCATGAATTTTAATATCTTTGAATAAGCTATGTGACTTAATGATTGGCAAATAACTCTTTATTCAATTTCAAAAAATACATAATTTTTAGGCAAAGTACTACTATTGATACCCCTTTTTATTTTGGTTCAACTTTTATAATGTTATTCAGTTTGACGTTTATTGTAAAATCAATTAAAATGTTAAAATCCTGCATATTTATTCCCATTTATTTGGCGCTAAATTCAGCCTTTGCACATTTTCAATTTAGATAAAAATAGCTTTGTTTTGAAGATTTATAAATGCATTGCTGAATTTCTCTATGCATTTTTTCGTGTTTAGAATTGTTCAGGATTTGAAAAATATGCCAAGTTATCAAGCAGAAAGAATATTTTTAGAGACATCAAGTGTAAAAGCTTTATTTATGGTCATGCTACCCTGTTTGCATCTTTAGTCGCTTGCTAGCTTCCGTAGCACCAATTAACTTTCATTTAGATTGTAATAATATACGGAATGGAATGAAACGGCGTGGAATGAAACTTTAGCGACAATTACGACACGTGGAAGTTGCAAGTTGAAGCACTACTTGTTCGTAATGATACATGGGTATATGTGATTAGTGAAAGAGTGGAACTAGCAATTACAGGCGCAGCTGCAGCGGCCCTGTCGGCCTCTCAAGCGGCAACGTTCGCATGTGATGCGGCAGATCGACAAGCGCGCTTAGATTTGATATTGGCCATCAGCTCATCGGAACCTAAACAGATCAAGATCTGTGTCACTTCAAATGGAATTTGGTTAAAATTACAATCTACTTATTATTTAAGTGGATCTGCTAGAAAAGGAAGACTTTTGAGCAGTTGACGCTTCAAAAGATGGCGTGTGATGGCGACGTTCGAGTACATATCAGAAGTTTTTTTGACGCGGTTGATAAGCTTTAGAAAATGAAAATTAAAATCCATTAAGATCTGTTGAATATTATCACTGCACAGTCTTCCCTTTACTTACGAAAATTTTAGATTCGCGATAGAATCGCGTGACGAGTAGCCACAGTCAAAAAATTCTGAAAATTAAAATATTCGAGGAAAGTGATGCGCGTCTATCGAAAAACAGAGAGGGAATTCCGAACGCCATGTTTGTGAAGCCAAGTGTAAGGGATAATCAGAAAAAGAATAAGTACCGGAAGCCAGGCCGAAAGCCACGAAGTGGTCCGAAGAATGATGTGAGTTCTAAGAGCACTTTTCCTTACAAATGTTATCGATGTTTCAAGGTCAGACAAAAAGCCAAGGAATGTTATGAGATCATCGATAAAACTTCATAAAAGGCAAGTTTGGCAGAAAAATTAGGTTTTTTTGTAACTCTTTGAAATTAGAATTCGCCAAGCGCGAAGCAATGTCGCAGTAAAAGTAAAAGGTGCCTTGATGGTGCCTGTACGTCACATATGGCCCGTGAAGAGAAACTGTTTGTAAACAAAAGCCAAATTGATGCCGTGAAATTGAATTTGGCAAGTCACGCCTCGACTACGGTGTTTAGCAAAGGAACAGTGAAGCTATCGGTTACCGATGGAAAGGAAGACAAATCCTAAGTCTTGAAGATACTCTGCATGTTCCGGTTCGATGGGTGGATTTAATGTCTGTCGGGACTCAGACATATTAAGTTTTCTTTTAGGGAACTAATTGGAGAATTAATGTATCTGGCAATCGCAACGAGACCATATATTTCGTATGCAGTAAATTAGCTGAGCCAATTTAACCATCTTTACAGAAGGAAACATCGAATCGTAACAAAACGAGTTCTCCGGTATCTACGTGGGAGAATGAATCTGGGCTTAAAGTATGAAAGGCCAGGAATTCCTCTGATAGGCTTTGTCGATGCTGACTGGGCCAACTGCATATATGGCAGGAGATCTTATACAGGATACGTCTTCATATTTGGGAATGCAACCATTTCCTGCGAGACCAAGAAGCAAAGAATCGTGTCTGTCTCTAGTGTCGAGGCAGAATACATGGGCTTTGCAGAAGGTGCTAAAAAGGCAATGTATTTGAGAAGGTTTCTGAAAGAGCTAGGTTTTCACACGTCTAACAAATTCAAGATATTTAATGATAAATCAAGGTGCACAGAACTTGGCTCAAAGTCAAGTGTTTCATAGTAGAACGAATCATATTGACGTCAGGCATCACTTCACACGGGAAACTTTAAAGACTGGATTCATCGAACTGGAGTATTTGCAATCAACAGCAATTTCGGCTGATATTTTAAAAAAGCCATTGTCTCTATCAAATCATCGAAGATGCGTCGAGGGATTTGGACTTATACCAGTAAAAGTGCCTAAATAATATGTTTACAGCTTAAGGGAAAGTGTTGGAGTTTGAAAAATACGCCAAGTTATCAGGCCTAAAGCGTATTTGTAGAGACATATAGTGTAAAAACTGTATACATAGTCATGTGACCCTGTTCGCATCTTCAGTCACTTGCTAGCTTCCGCAGCACCAAGTTATTTTCATCTAGATTGTAAAAAATGCGGAAGTCTAAAGAATCACATCTCTTTTTGTCATTGATTATTACCAGAAATTTTTATCCTTAGTTCCATTAAGAATTAAGAAATCATTGTCACGAGTTACTTAGAAAAAGGTTTGCTTTAGTCTTTCTCATAATTACATAAAATATTATTAATAATATTATTAATTATTTTAGTGCTTTCAACTAAAGGTGAAGCACCATATAAAAAAAATTCCTAAGGTCCTGTAAGTAAATGCTATGTACTTTGAAGGAGCCTTGCTACACACAATACTTCTTTCCGCCTTTTTTCTAATTTAAGTTTAAACAATGTGTCGTTCTTATCGCAGCCACAAACACCGATTGCATCCCTTGCATTATATATGCTGTTAATTAATAAATCAATACATTTTTTTTAAATCTATGGATTATATCTTATGGAAAAGTGCTGAATTGGTATGATTTTAATTTTCTTTCAACATTCTTATTTGTAGATTAGTCAAGTTTGTATGAAGATCTCGCAAATCAAGACCATTCTAATATTTCTTTAAACGTGACTTGTTTCTGAAATAATTAAAGGGGATACAAATTCTGGAACAACAGTGGACAAAGAAGTTTTTTTGAAATATTGAGTGCAGAGCTTAACATTTTGATCCAAATAAAGTGTTAAAAAAATTAAATTTACCTAAATTTCAAAAAGATTTGTGACAGCTTACCACAACTTTTTTTAAATTAACTTTTATAAAACGGGAAACTAGACATTTTTTTAATAAAAGATCCTATTTTATCCAATCTCTTATATTTACGTAAAAAAATCCATAAATCAGTACTAAAAAATTAATAAGTGAAATTGATACTTTGGGATTAAAAATACCTAGCGACCTTATTTTGAAATTTTTGTTGAAATCTTTTTTAAGATATCTAGGAAAATTAAATAAGGCGGGAATCTGGTCACGTGACCCACTCGTCACATAGTCTTATGGCAATTTGTTAAATCTTCTATAATTTTTACAATTTAAGGAGCAATTTGTGTCAGATTAAAAGATATTTAGGACTTTTAGAAGTTTTGAAGAAACTAAAAATATTTGAGACTAAAATATTTTCGAATGTTTATAACATATTTTTTAATGTCTTCCAAACCTGTGTTTTTATTTTATGTCGAAAAGAATATTTATATGTTTCAAGAGGGTTAAAATAATATACAGGATTGTACGAAAAGGTGGTTTTAAAATATGTTACGAAAACGAACGAGACCGATCAAAATATTTGAGGTACACAAGCGATAGCCAAAATCATTTTTTTCGACCCACCCTACTGATTAGTATTTAAAATGTCGTTATGAAGAAATTGTGGTATTTCAATGAATTAAGAAACTATTTTATTGCGTCTCGAAATGTTTCCTAAATAGTCCTGTCTTTTCATTCAATACTAGCGGCCCTAGGCTCCCATCGGACTCAAATAAATCACATCCCACGATAAATCTCTGGATGGTACGTGTTCCTTTTCGGTAATGCACTTTTCAGCATGGACATTGGATTCGTAGGATTCAGTAAAGTTAACTTTCCCAATGAAAAACTTTTCGAAACACTTCGGGCAACGGTTTAACCAATGGACGCCTGGCATGTGGTTCACCACAATTCGAACAAATGGAGAACGTATGATAGTATGATGAATCCACAACAATCATAAATTTATTATCATCGTCGAGTCTCTCTAGCACCGACAGGCGTCAATGTCGTCGCCATCTTACTTCCGGTGCCTCAGCTGTCGCTCTTTCCGGTCCACGGAGGCTGTCGCCATTCCCGAGATGCGAAAGAGGCTAAGGACAATGAGATGAAAATAATTACGTGCTGAAGAGGATACGGCGGATTCCATGCGAAATCAGATATAGACGAACCAGGGTGTGGGTTATTGTTCTAGTTCCGAGTTCTCCAGAGGGAAAAATGACGAAAATCCCTTTGCTGCGTTAATTTTGTCGTCCTGGAAAAGATGAAACTTTTATGTTTTTTAACATTCGTAAATGTACTAGAAGGAATACAAATATTTTGAGAGAATGAGCATCAACAATTGTCAGATTATAATAAAGAAAAAATAGTGCGAAGCAATGTAGCTGTCTTACGAAACTATAAAATTGGATTTTGAACAAGTTGTAATTTAAAATTTGCTCATAAAGACCGAAGGCTTGAGGAACAACAAATATGCATGGTAATCGTAGTAGTAAAAAGCGGTATATGGTTCAAACAGAGTTTACATTTTATCGGTGTTACACGGAAAAATTATGCTGTTCAGTTTGAGAAGTAGACCCCTTCTCCTGATTTTTCTATAATGAAATAAAAGTAAAATAGTTTTCGAGTAAAAAAATCTGCTGCTTCGCGGGCACATTCTGATCGCGCGCTTCGCACGCAGCTCACTTCGCTCGCCAGTTTAAGCGCACCCAGGGCGCGCGATGTTTGAATCTCGCGCTTCGCTCTCGGATATTTATTCTTTGCATTTAAAATACTTGAAACAAATTTTATCAGAAAGATATCTTTTAGATAGCAGTAATTTTATGCGTCCTCATATTCTGAATTCTTTACTTAATTAAGTATAGTCAAAGATTAAGATTCTCAAAGCTCCGTAGGCTTTGAGGTACACATTCTCCTCGTGTTTCCGATAGACATTTGTAAACGGATTTCATTGCATCTTTTTTTTCTCGTAACTTTTTTCAATTTTTCATAAATTTTTTTTTTTAACCTCAATGTTCTTTTTGAAAAATAAAACAAAAAGTACGCGTCTTATCAAGAAGTGATTCTTAATGAAATTGTAGATCTTTTTTGGGACAACAAGTTTTGTTCATTCATCCTTTTTCGTATCCTACATAGTTTGACCACAAAATGGAATTTTTTATTTTTTATTATTGTTTGTGCAATAAAAATTTGAATTTTCGATTTTCTAAGAAAATCCAAACATTTTTTATGATAATCTTGTATGGCTTTTAAAAAGCAATGTTTTTCTTGTCTTGGCTTTTTTTCATATAGTGCGTTTTTTGGTTTAAAATTGGGCTATTCGGGTGATTTAAAAAATTTCAAAATTGCTATAACTCTGAGGATTTTATTTTTATTAAAAAAAGTCATAAGGATAAATTGTTTATCCTCTTCAATAACATAAACATCCGTACATGAAATTTTTAAATTTAGAAAAAGGTGGTCCTTAACATTTTTAAAATGCCCTCACTTTTTGAATTTTTATCAAAAATAATTGATTTTCGGAGTCAGGGGATCTCGAAACGTCGAGATCCGATGAAAAACTGTGATGTCAAATTTCGGACAA
Source organism: Belonocnema kinseyi (assembly GCF_010883055.1). Lineage (NCBI taxonomy): Eukaryota > Metazoa > Arthropoda > Insecta > Hymenoptera > Cynipidae > Belonocnema > Belonocnema kinseyi. The sequence continues at coordinate 78,639,203 of NC_046660.1, read as the reverse complement.
TTCTAATACTTTTTCAATCATAAATTATGAGAGTGTAAAAAATTCTAAAATTCTGAAATCGATACTAATAATTATAATTCAATATGAACGTTGAAAGTTTACTCTTTTTTCAATAATATTTTCGAAGAAAGGGAAAACGTTACCAAGCATTGCTTTTAAAAAACTTTGTTCTCTACTTCACAAGTGCAGAGATATTAAACAAACAAAAATGATTTACCTTTTGTTTCCTGAAAACTTCAAAGGGTTTTGGTCCCCGCCGTATCCCGCAAATCTAGTTCTAACAATTTACAGATTTTAAAGGCATTTTACAAGTTGTTTATTTCAAGAGGCATCTGATATGAAATTTTTAGTTAAATTTTGAACTTGTATCAGTAATGAACATTCAATTTTTAAAGCTTTGTTCTAAATATATGGAATTTTTGGGTGAGAAAAGCTTGCTCAATTTTGAAAGTCCCAACGTTGGGAAAATGCCAAAAAATAATTAGGTATCGTAGCAGAAATTTTCCGAGAAATAAAAATTCCTAAAATTAAATAAAACCATCGCCAATCTTTATTCGTGACATTTCATATTTGTAATATTATTAAAGTTCTGAATTCAGGAATCCCCAAAAATAATAACGCACATTATTCGATTAAAGATTTTATTTATTAAATATAAGGCTTAGTAGCTTACTATAAATTAATAATCTACTATATACGTTGTGGATAGACAAAATCCTTGATTGATTAATTTTAAATGCAAATAATTTTAAAAATGCTTTAATCCCGAAGCTCATGTTTGATATTATTAAATTTTAACGTTTTCATCTTCATCCAAAGCAGTGAATCTTAAAAAAAAAGAATGATTACAAAGTAGTTTCACTTTCAACCAATGAGTTGAATTTTAAACCAAAAAGAAAAATTTTGAACGAAACAGTTATATTTTAAACAAATAGATCATCTTCCCAACAAAAAGGATTATTTTCAATATAAAAATACAAACTTTTAAAATTATTTAGAAAAAATACTTAAACAAAACTGATCGATTTTCCGTCAAAAAGACCAACTTAAAACAAAAGACATGATTTTTTTACTTCAATGTTCTACCATGTATTTAAATTTTTAGCTAGAGGAGATAAAATGCCAACCAAAATTATAGTTTCAACTTTAAAAAAGTTTAATGTTTATTTTTTAATAAAAAAAATTAATTTTCAACCATCCAGATGAATCTTTAACAACATAAAAAGAGAATATTTAACAAATTATTTGACCTTTTAATCCTATAGTTTAATTTTCGACTAAAAATATAACTCAGCACATGAGATAAATGCTAATACGAAAATATAATAGTTTACCTTTCTACAAAAAGTAGTTGAATTTTCGTATTGATTTATATTATTTCAGTTCTCATCAAAGCGCAAAGGGAGAAACAAGGAGCATAGAGAAAAGAGTACTAAGTCAAAAATATCAAAGTGTTTTGCAAAGTTATCAAGTAATCACCTTAACTGGCTCTCCTACCCCTCCTGTTAACAACCCTACTTTTTTGGAATATTTGGAACATTTTAATATTCTCATGACGTTTTGAATTATTTGTTCAATATTCCCATCAATATTAATCAATAAGTAAAAATGGATTAACGCTCTCACATTTTTACTCATCATCCTCAATTACCGTAATATTGTATTGATTTTTTAAAACTTATATTTCGAATCTAGAGCAGCATTTATAGATGTTCTAATTTCTCCAAAGTTAACATCATGGTGCGATATGACGAATTTGTCAATAGTGAAGGAGATATAATTACAAAGCCCGATTAAGAGGTTAACCATCTCCTTGACGAAATGGACTGTTGCCTCGAGGAGAACGGTATGCGAGATTGCCGTGGGCCTCCTGCTAAAGCGACTGGAGGGGCTTTAATTTAACGGCCTCAGACATATTAAGGATACTAACTCAGGACGGCGCGAGTTGAGTGTTAACCGGAGAGCTTACCTAAACCTGTCTCTTCGCCGTCTTATGAAATTCTACATCAACCCCTACGAGGACTGGCTGACATTTCAGTAAAATGAAGAAGGGCAAAAAACAAAATGAGCTCAAGCTTCCGCAGAAACCTTTCCTTTTCGTTAGCTCTTTTATTCCAGAGGATTTATAACCTCGCGACGCGTGTGATTGTTACTCAAAAATTAACATCGGGCTTCGCGCTTATTTTAATGTATAGCGTTACAAGAAGAAATCAGGTTACAGAAGAAAATATCCGAAACTCCTTTTTTAAATACAAAACATAAACTCACGTTCTGCAATCGACTTTTTCTCTACAGTATGAAAAAAATTGAGCAATTGCAGGAAAACCGTTTTGTTAAAATGTTTTTGTTGTCTGAACAAAATTTAAGTTACAATATCGCAAACTTAATTTGTTTGTACAACAAAATCTTTTGTTAAATGTTACTTCTTTAATGAATATATTAATTCTTTTAATAATCAGGATCCCCTCCCCCCTCCCATGTAAATAAACTTTAGGTTTCTGCTGATTGACCCAAATGATTGTGCGCTTCTATAGCGAAAAAAGCTCAAATTCTTAGTGTCCATACCTGGTCATGGGTCTCCGAGTGAAATTGCTCAAGGTAAAGCAAACGATGTTTTAAAGATTTTTAATCATTGTTTAGTATAAACACACACAAAAATTCATACATATCATTTTTACAATATTTTTTAGATGCAAGCTGTTGTGATTTGCATAGTTTAAAAGACTTGGGAAGTTCATTACTAACTCATGTTGAGCCTCACGATATCATCTCTGACAAGGATGAGGAAGTTAAAATTCCTAAAGAATCAAGAATCAGCGAATTTCATACTTTTTATTCAATTTTTTTGCAAAAATCGTTGTTTGTGAAAAAAAATGATTAATGTAAAAATATGTTTACTTACTTTCGTTTTGGGAATTTTCTCCCATTTTTTCCCTTTAGCGAAATGAGTTATTTTATATTTCGTCCAATAAAGACACTTGTTGAAAAGAATAAGCTCAAGGTATATTTTGCTTTAAACTTCAGTATACTCTCTTTAAAGTCTCGCTTTAATTTTTCGAGTTGCATAAAAATTTTAATGCAGATTAATTTAGATTGGAAGTTAAGTAAGATCAAGATATAAAGTTAAATTAATTAAGTTACCTTGAAATACATAATAAATCAAAAAATTTTAACATTTAATTTTTTATTTTAGTCATATTTTAAAAAGTTTAAACTAAGATAAAAAAGTCGTTGAGCTAAAGTTATTAAGAATCAACTAATCATTAATAAATTATTTGATTTCAACTTTGATTAGAAAAAAAATTAAATAAATAACCAAAAATAAACAAATATTTAAGTTAAATTAAGTATAGACCTAATTCAAGTTATGAATCTAAATTAAATAAATTATTTTAAAAAACATTCTGATTACATAAGTTATATGAATTAACAATGAATATATTATTTCGTTTCCTTTTTTTTAAATAAATTTATTTGAAAAAAGAATTCTTAAAAGGAATTAAAAATAATATTATACACTCGACTATAATTACTAAAGTCTAAAATTACATATTTAAGCAATTATCGCCATTCTTCTAAATGAAGAACATTTCTGCTTCGTTTGTGAACATTTTTGGACAGGTCAAACTGGTACATTAATTTTAGTAGAATTGAATTTATTGGGAAAATTTTAAAGTTTTACACCAATAACGTAATAAGTTTAAAAGGTTAGTAGCAGAAATGTCCTTTTTAAGAAGCATGGAGATGATTGCTTAAATATAATTTTTGATTTTAGTATTTATAGTCGAGTGTATAATATAATTTTGAATTTATTAATTTAAAAACAAATTTTTAAATAAAAGGATACGAAAGTAAGAAAATATATAAATTGTTAATTCATATAACTTATGTAATCAAATTAGCTCTGGAGTTAATTGAATTTAAATATTTGAAAAATTATTATTATTATTATTTTCTCTAATCAAATTTAAAAGAAAAGAAATATTAATTAAGAATTAATTCCGACTAACTTAAACTACACCATTTTTTTAACTCTTGGTTGTAACAGTTAATCTTTCATAACGTTTCCAAGTAGTGACTTCTTTTATTCTTTAAAAACATTAACATTAAAAAATATTATATGATTGTATCCTTTTGCTTACAAATTTAGGAAAATTGTTCTAGATATAATTATACGCTATTACTGTGTTTTCTTCGTTACATCATTGTTACTATCTCTCTCTGCTTCTCGTATTGTATGTTAAAAATGGAGAAAAACTTAAGCTTTTTCTCTTTTTCATTTGAGGACTAGATTTAGTTAGGATAAAAATCGATTAAATCGAATAAAAGGAGAGAATTAACATGAACAGAAAAGAAATTGACAAAAATAATGTTGAATATAATACGATAGAAATTGATAGAATAAACTAAAAGTATAATAATGAAGGATATAAATGAACCATAATGAAAAACAAGTTAAGAGTAACTAAACATTCAATGGATAAACATAATGTGCATTTAAACAGAATATGGTAGAAATGGACAGAATTAAATAGGTTAAGAATAGAGTAGATAAATTGATGGGTTGTAGGGGAAGCGAGTGAGAGTAAGTAGGGGCATAAACGTGGGGTGGGGAAAAGTCGATGATGTTTTAGTATAGTTGGAAAAAAGAAAACGTAAACAGGTAAGAGGAAGGACGTGGCGTGAAGAAGAGAAGGCGGAAGTGTTAGGGGAGGGCTTATGAAGGATAGCTAAGTTGCGAAATAGGGACATGGAATTAACGGAAGTCAATCGAAGGAAGTAGGGGAGGGCAGTGATGGGCAAGTGGAGGGAAGAAAAAGAGATAAATGAATATTTTCGGATAGGAGCAGACGGAATAGAATCGAAAAGGACAGAACAAAATGGGGGATGCATAAGGGTGGATAATTGGGGGAAAAGGGGAGATTTTAACGACTTAATTACCATCTTAAGGAGCTACGGTACACTTATTTGACTAATTTTTATACAAAGAGTTGTCCATGAAAGAAAAAAATTTATAATTTAAATTGAAATACATTCTCTACTCAATTGGCGTAATTTTTGTATGATGTTTAGATAATTTCTCCTGATATGTAGCAGTTTTAGAAAATAGTAGGCGAGAAGTTTTGCGATGGACAGAACTAATGGCTATTCACCGCACAGAGAGTAATTAGAACTTTTTCACGTTAATGCTAAACTGATTGAGAAACGTGGCTTTGATGCTAGGCGTAGGGATGGTAGAGAGAATTCGGGAACGAGTCGGGAGGAAACGAGATTAGGAAGCTAACTTTGTTTGCTCCGGCCAATCAACAAATCCAAGAATTTCTGTTCACTCTAAACTCTCTTTGTGTTCAGCGCGCAGGAACTTGTAAGCAGTGTACAAGGAAACCGAGGGGCTCTCAATGGGAAACGTACTAACATCAACCTAAATTGAAATCCGTTTGGGCTTCTTCCCTCACTTACTTTTAAATTTCCTGAGAGATCAAGATCTAATTAAGATCACCACTTAGTGAGTTAAAGCACTCCACTTATTATAGAACAAAATCAAATTATTCAGTTTCTACTCCTGAAATGAAGCGTGAAATAATCCTGGAACATATATAGTTATTATTTTCGAAGCATCTCATCGTCCCGAAATTCGGGACGACTAGCTTATTCTCACCATTTGGCTAGTCATCCTGAAATTCGGGATGACTAGCCTATTTCCACTGTTTGTCTATTCGTCCCGAAAATTATGTATTTTTTAAATTTTGCTCATTTTGAGTTAGCGAAAGATTATTAAAATTGCTAGTTGTCCCTAGAAAAATTCAGAAACGAATAAAACTAAAAGTTAGATTAAGTTTTAGAAAACGTAGTCCTTTAAGCTTTAACTCATCCAAATCAATTTATATATTTGGTCTTTGTCACCGTAGTCTCAAGTTCGTTCGAAACCTCCCTATGATTTCCGCGCGCTTGGATTGGATCTTACTTTTATCATTTAAAGCTTGAAAAAACTATGAAAATTTAATATCTTTCTTTATTTATTTCAGTTTCTAATACAAATTCACCAAAAGTCTTAGTTTTTTGGGGGAAAATAAGGAATATCTTGGTAAAAAGTTAAAAAATTTTTTAAATAGGACTTGCTACTAGAAATAATTTAAGTCACACCCATAAACCTATCCAATATCTGATAAGGGGAAAGGCGGCCTTGTGTCTGATCACAGAAATAATTTAAGGTCACATCCCCTACCCCCTTTGCAACGTCCCATGAGAGGTGGCAAAGGCACCCCTGTGACTGGCCACAGAAATAATGTAAGATCACACATCTGTCCCTTTTCCAACGCCCCGTGGGGGGCGGGAAGGCACCCCTGTTACTGATCACAGAAATATTGCAAGAGCACACCCCTGTCCCTTTTTGAAAGCCCCTTGGAGGCGGGAAGGCACCCCTGTGACTTTACTGTTTAAATTGATTAACAGGAATTAGTGTTTTTTATCATATTGAAATAAAAGTTTAATGATGATAAGGCTGGAAAATAGTGCGAGGCTCGAGGACTGAAAATCACTATATTTTGTCAACTATAATTGCACTATTAGCATTTTTTCAGAACTATTGGCTAAATGGTGAAAATAGGCTAATTGTCCCGAATTACGGCATGACTAACATTTTTGGTAATTTTAGTTTAGTTAAAAGGATTAATTTTATAAAATGCATCCTTTGCAGGACGACTAGCCAAATGATAAAAATAGGCTAGTCGTCCCGAATTTCGGGATGACTAGCATTTATCTTGATTTTCGGCTAGTCGTCCCGAAATTCAGGACGACTAGACGCAGCCTATTATTTTATCAAAAGTTATAAAAAAAGTATTGATTATTCAGTATCTTCAAATCCTTTTGTTTAAAAAAGATTTATATCTTTGAAAACTCAAAGGCTGTATCTCGGGGTATGTAAGTAGAAAAATTATATCTCAGAGATGCGCCATTCAATAAGCGTGGCAATTTGCAGATTTTTCTACTGAGAGAATCTTATAATTCGGACATGAGCGGCCATAAACACAGTAGAAAATTTGAAGGAAAAAAGTTATAGCTTCAAAAACGATGGTTAAAAAAAGTTTGGCAATTTTGCGAAAGGTGGTCTTGCAATGGTACAGCTCAATAATAACTGAATGAGGTTGAACGTCACTTTAATATTTCAGGTTTCGTACTCTTCAGCAATTCCTCTCTTTCCCCTATTTTGAAAGAAACTTATTTTGTCTACTGTTTTCAAGAAACTTCTGATTTTGTCCCTTTTTCTCATTTTTCGTTTGAACGAGTACTTCATTAATAAGACCCAATAAGAAACTCTAACAGATTTGAGTGGGAAGTCTACTAACATATTTTTGGTTTAGGAATTCACCATGTTTGGTGCAAAATTCTATAATTTGTTTTAAAATTAAACTAATTTGTTGAAAAATCATTTTATTTTTCGATGAAAATTAATCTTTTTAAGTTAATATTTTTACTGTTTTGTTGAAAATTATTTTTTTGTTTAGGTCAGTATCAATTTATTATTTTAAAAATGTAAATCTTTTATTTTTTCTTAAAAATATATTATTTTTTAATAATAAATCCAACTATTTAGTTAAATTTTAAACTCTTTTTCTCAGATTTAATTTTTTTAAATTCTTTATTTTAGTTTGAATTTTAACTTTTCTAGTCGAAAATTCAACTATTTGTTTAAAAATGGAACTGTTTGTTTAAAAGTTAATCTCTTTCGGTTGATGGCTAGATTATTTTCTGGAAAATTTGTCTTGTTTTTAAAAATTATAATATGTTATAATTTGTTGATACTTTTTTCTTTGTTAGGTTTACCACTTAACGTCAAAATTGAATAATTTTAAGAAAAGTTTGTTACTTTATTGGTTAAAAAATAATTTTATCTGTATGTTTAACAATTCAATTTCTTGCTAAAAAATTATCTTTCAATCTTTGAAAATTTAAGAATCTGGTAGAAATTTAAATTATTTGTTATAGTTGGAAATTTAAATACTTAGTAAAAAAACATGCATATTGTAGACAAATTCATCTTTTAGTAAAAATTGGATCTTTCTGGTTAAAAATCCAACCATTTTGGTAAAAATTGTAGCTCCCTGTTTGCAAATTTAACTATTTTGTTAAAACTGTAATTATTCTGTTGAAAATTTAAATTATTTCGTTGAAGTCACATGTTTTGTTAGATATTCGTCTTTTTGAAATAAAAATTTCTTCATGATATAAAAGACATCTTTCCTGGTTGAAAATTAAGTTTTTATTTCAAAAATGAACTGCCCTCGAAAAAAGTGTTTTTTTTTCACATGAAAATTAAACTGTCGAGTGAAACGCTACACTATTTTATTGAAAATTCGTCCCTTTTGCTTAAAAGCTTAACTATTTTGTTGCTAGTACAACTGTTTGGATAATAATAATTTATTTGTTGTGGAAAACTCGTCTTTTCGTGTTGCAAATTCGTATCTTTTGGACAAAAATAAATTTTTAGTAAAAATTTAACTATTTTGCAGTGTTTTATATTAAACCCAAATATAATATCAATACTTATCGTATTAAACAGAATTTCTTCTGACTGAATCCATTTTAAATCAGACAGGACCCTCCACTTGAAATCGCAGAATCTGTCGTAGATAAAACATATGTCGTTTTCAGAATAAATAAGACAATACATATATTTACGATTTTCCAAAAAAAGTCTCAAAAAACTTATGCGTATTCGAATTTTGTGCTTTGTATTTTAAAAAACCAGAATGTTTTTCTTCAAACCTCTATAAATTTTGTTTTAAATCAGATGTATAATTATTTTTAAAAAAACTTTAAATTAACGAAACGGCACTCATTTTTATAAAAATATTAAAAATAGAGATTTCTTTGTTCTTAAAATCGAATTTTCTACTCTTTCTTGTAAAACAATGACAGATACATAAAAAATTAAACATACAAGTTTACACGTCTAAAAAATATTTATGAAATATATCTCGTGTTCTATTGCGATATTTGTCATAGTTTACAAGAAAATTAAAAAACTACATTGTTAGAAAGAAAAAAAGTTCTCCTGGCCTCAAAAATGGTTAAGCCTGCATAATGCTTATAAGGTGCCTTTCTCCTATTTGTAGAAGCTGTTTAAAAATATTTAGCAGAATAAAAAAGGTGGTGCTTTCAAGGAAATATTTTTCATTATTTGATTAAAATTTTGAAAACATCCAAAAAATATATTTTCCGCAAAACATCACCTTTTTTATTCTTCTATATATTTTTAAACAGTTTCTACTAATAAAAGTAAGGCACCTTAGAAGCATCGTGCAGGCTAAACCATTTTTGAGGCCGGGAGAATTTTTTTTCTTTCTAAAAATGCAAATTTTTAATTTGTCTTACAAATTATTAAAAATATCGAGTGAGAAAACAAAAAACATTTTTCATGGAACTTTTTTAGACGTTCAAACTTCTATCTTAACATTTTTTTGCATCGGTTATTGTTTCCAAGAAAAAGTAGAAAATTTTGATTGCAAGAAAAAACAATTTTCTAGGCTAAAAAGTTATTTAGCAAGCTTCAAACTTACAATATATCTTGATTATCAAAGTTCCATTTAAAAAAAGGGAAATAATTTTTAAATAGTTTTTTTTTGTTGAGAAAATAGATTCTTAATGTTATTAGAATGAAAAAGAAAGTAATAAATACTTCAAATTGATCAGAAGTTATAGAGGTTTAGTGAAAACAATCGCATTTTTTTAAAAGAAAAACCACAAAATTCATATACCTGTAAGTTTATAGATTCTTTTTGCAAATTGGAAAAAAAGTATTAACTAATTTTCTCTGAAAAACAACATGTGAAATTTGATCTTTTAGTACTTTAAGTTTTGCTTGATTCTTTAAAAAAAACTTAAAGTGTAGCACACAATTGTTCACGCAGACATATTGGCAACTAAAATTTATAGAAATGCGAAAAAACGTACAATAAACGTAAAATCTTCAAAAAGGGGTTTCCAGGGGGGGGGAGGGGGCAAATTAACCCAAAATGGGTAACTTAGTTCAAGGACGGCCTCTAAAATCCTGAAACGATATTCTCAGAATTAATCTCGTTTATTCAAAGGCACGTACTGGGCACTGTTTGGTATGATAAATTCATTTGAGCAATTAGTTTACGAATAACATTGTTTACAATTTGTTTACATGATAGTTTGGCACATCCTCTTAAGCATTGAAAACAGATTCTGGGATGGAGTTTTGCTGAACCTTTAACTTTTCGTTTTTTGTAGCAAATGAAGCACAAATAGTAGAGTGAGAGTCAGTGATGAAGGATAGATGAGAAAGAAGAGAGGCTGGACGTCTTACATGAGGAGAATAGCTTGGGGGTGGTTGTAAGTGAAACAGGGGGTTGGGTATATCCGGAGGTCGAATCGGAAGAGAATGGACCACCTCCTGTTATCAGCTTGGAGCCAGCCGCCTTCCCAAGCCGACAAATTACTACACCCCCACCTCCAAGCTTTGCTCCAAATCAACCCCTAACACCCCTTACGTCTCTGCCCTCTTCTTCCATTTTGCGCGGGACCACCAATGGCTCGTTGCCATTCTCTCGGTGGGTGCCAAGCCCAAGGTCGTTCTGTGGCCGTTAACACGTCGCTGGAGTCTAGTTATCAACAAACAAGCAAATTGTCTAATTGCTCATCCAATACGGAATGTAGTACATAACGATTTACGGACCATAATTTCAATAATGCTGAAGGGTTAAGTTATTACTCAATCTAATTATTAAAAAGTGCATGGGACGATTTTCGATTAATTCTAGAAATTATTTTAAAACTACCCGAAACAATTTCTAATTATTGTTGTCGGCGAACCTGTGTTCTTGACTAGATGAAGTTTTCATTTTTTTGTTGCTTGACAAAAGTCTGCCAACTCCCGGTTTATGAGTAATTTAAGGTTATCTAAATAATTTCTTTAATATTAATAAGAATAATTTAAGGTAAGAAAAAGGGCCCAGCATTTTGATAATGAATTTTAACAAGTTTCAAGATAATAAAAAAATTGCCTATAATTCCTGAGGAAATTTAAACTGATATTTTATTTAAAAATTAAGTTTTGTGAGAAAATTGACAAAGATTTCAAAAGAATTTTAAATATATTCGAAAATTTCTAAAGAAGAATGTGAAAGGATTCGTGTTCAAAAAATGTCTTAGAGCTAATGGGAAATTTGGAAAAATTCGAATAATTTTTTTAAATTTAAAAGATTCAAAAGTTTTGTAAAGAGTTAAAGAACATGATTTGAAATTTGAAAATATTTAAAAAAATATAATTTTTTGAAGGTTTTGAAAAAAATTTAAATACACATTTTTGAAGATTTCGAAAAAATGCATAACTTTTTAAGAAGTTTAAAAGGCTTGAAGAAAATAAAAAATATTGTCCTTAAATTCCTAGGAAAATTTAAACAAACATTTTAAATTATTTTATAAAATTTCGAAAAAACTGGTCAAGATTTTTATGCAAAATGTTTTCATTAGCAAAATTGCAAAATTAAATAAAAACTTGTAAATATTTTTTTCAAGGTTTAACGACAATAAAAATATTTTTTAGAATAAATGGGATTATTTAAACTCATTTCTTATTTTGAAAAATTAATTTTAGGATCATATATAAAAAATTTTCATTTCAAAAGATTTCTAAAATTGTCAAAAAAGAATCTGGAATATTTAGAGGAAAGTTTTTTAATTTTTCAGTATGACAAGAAAAATCTTTAAAGAATTCGGAAAATTTTAAATGATATTAAAAAGGTTTAAAAGTTGTAAAAATGATTAAAAAATTATTTTAAGTTTAAAAATATTTCCAAAAATTTGTAACAAAATGTACATTTTTAAAGATTTCGAAATAAAGTTCGTAGTTTTTTAAGAAGTGTAAAAGGTTTTAAGAAAATGAAAAAAATAAAAATCTAGAGACTCCTGGGAAAATTTTTAATTACTTTATATGTTGTAAAATTAATTATTAATGAAAATTTGAAAAAGTTTTAATATTTATTTAAAAATGTTAGTATAATTTCAAAACACTTCTGCAAATTGCAAAAGTCAGTTCAAGAGACGTTTATCTTCCAAAGTAATTTGAATTTTTCCTAAAATTTTCCAAAATTTTGAGACAATAATTATACCTTTTCGTAAGATCTGACAGCTTCAAACAAAATTTTAAATCTTTTAAAGAATTTTAGGAAAATTATATATTTATTTAACTTTAAAAACAAACGAACCTGAAAATTACATGTTCTCTTCAAATATTAATTTTGTATTATCAATTATTTTTCTCCCCAAATTATTTCGTTGAAGTCACATGTTTTGTTAGATATTCGTCTTTTTGAAATAAAAATTTCTTCATGATATAAAAGACATCTTTCCTGGTTGAAAATTAAGTTTTTATTTCAAAAATGAACTGCCCTCGAAAAAAGTGTTTTTTTTTTTCACATGAAAATTAAACTGTCGAGTGAAACGCTACACTATTTTATTGAAAATTCGTCCCTTTTGCTTAAAAGGGTGAATTTGGGTGAATTTTTTTCTTTCGTGAGAGAAAATTTTTTTTTAAGATAAAATTTGAACCATTTGATTGCAAATTCGTCATTTTTGGTCGAAAACTATGTAAATGGTAAAAATTAATTTTATTGTTGTCAATTCAGATATTTTGTTCAAAATTGGTCATTTCGGTATGAATTCAACTATTTTCTGTTTAAAGTGAAAATCTGTTTTGGTTGAAACATAATTTATGTTATCTAAATAATATATATTCAATAATTTAATAATAATAATCCAGAGGTGACTGTTGTCGCCTCGAACGCTAGCGACCGCTGTTGAAACATAACAGCGGGAAATGACAAACTCTAAACTACACCATGCTCGTAATTTTGTACCTACAACATCATCGCAAGAGATGTCATGCATCGTATTGAATTAACTTATAACGTCCTCATCTCATCAGTCAGTTGACTTAGTCTATGGCTACGATGAAAAATTGGGCTCACCCGAGTACTATTTGGAAAAAAATATATAATAGCAATAATTAATGGATCACAGTAAAAAAAACCTTAAAATTTAATTTGAATTACTTTGTGGATTGCCTTAAAATCATTAGGTAAATTAATTTCTGATATTGAGGTGAACGTAAAGTTAACCTGTCTTGGCCGATAGTGACTAAAGGTCAAAAATGAACATAAAAGCCGCATGACTGATCAAAATTTTTTATATTAAGTGTATAATAGCAGAAAGTCCGTTCCAAAGGAGATGAATTTCATCAAATGCCGGCGGAATTCCCATATATTTTTTTAAATTCAGTCTACTCAATACGAAAATTCATCTCGATCGCCGTACTATCTACCATTACTACATGAATCTTTGTATTATAGATCTTTGTTCGCAAACAAAAGAAAGGCGCGCTTTATCACACCTTAAATTCCGCCTAAGGTTTTCTTTTTACTGTTAAAAGTGATCGTTAAAATTTTGAAATGAAAAATTTAATGTTTTGCATTTAAGTAATATAAGGTAGAAAAATATCTATTGATCGCTAATGTATTTATAATCTTTTGGTTACAAATATTTTAAACACATTAAAACTTCCAAGAGTTCAGAAAAATGTGTTAAATTTATTAAACAATTTTGATTCAAGTTTTTAATCTTAAATTTTTTTTATTGTTGATACACAAAATAAAACATCCTATTGGTCATTTCAAAATACAAATAGGCGCGCGCATAGTGCGATAGCGCAATTTTAAATTAAGTGTTCAATTTTGTCGGTTCAAGAAAAAAAACAAAGAATCAAACTATGCATAGCTACTAGGGGTGTGAAAAAACTCAAAAGTCGAAGTTAGAATGAGTCGACTCGAGCTGAGCTCGATCCGGTTCGAGTCGAGTTGCGATCGAGCTTTCCAGAAAGCTCGAAACTTTACGAATGCTGTAATGTCTTCGAGCTACTAGAAATTTTCAAGCTGCTCGAAACCCAGTGGGCACAATGTTTAGCGACGTCTTTACGACATCGTTACGACATCTTTACGACAACTTTACGACATCCTATGTCCATGTCTTGAAGGTGTCTTTACGATATCATAAATAAGTCGTATGATATGACGATGTCTTTACGATATCGCAAATACACTGAAACGACATGGACATAGGATGTCGTAAAGTTGTCGTAAATATGTCCTAACGATGTCGTAAAGACGTCGCCAAATTTTGTGCCCACTGGGAATTTTCATTTTCATAAAATATAAACCTGTTTCCTTGAGGTACAGTCCTAGGGTTCTTACATTCTGATTCATTAATGTGTAATATAATCGTCTAAATTTTCGATTTTTGGTTTTTAACAGATCTTTCTGTTTCGGCACTCACAAAGTCCGAAAGTCATAAAATTTTGTCGAGTCTGTCTCTATGTGTGTCACCTGAATGTTGTTGCCACGCTAGCTTTTGAAAGATTTGTCCAATTAAATCAGCCTTTGCTATACTTTTTAAAGGGTCCCAAAATGAAGGTTAAGTTCGGTAACCAGATAATTCCAGACAAAATAAAAAAATTTAAAGCATTTTCAAAATTTGAAAAAAAATTTTAATTCTAAAAATTGTTGTCCAACTTTTTTATAGGTGGGTACAAGAATTGCCAATCATCCCAACGAAATATCAATTTCGATATAAATTAGAAATGGTATATACTTTTGAAAATTTGTACAAAATAGGAACAAATTATTTTTCTGCTAAATCAGGAAATTTCATTCAAAGTTGTTTAGCAGATATCAAATATATTTAAAACCTAGCTCAGTTAAATTTTTCGATTAGACCAAAAATAATAAAGAACTTTGTCAAAATTCAATATAACATTTTTTCAAAGAGTCTTACCAAATTTAGTCAAAGTTTTCTATATGCGACAAAAGTACTTGCAAATTATCCTTTTGTCATTCATAATTTCGACAGAAATTATACAAGTTATATGCTTTTCAACATTTTGGAAATTTAAAAAAATGGAGAAAACTTTTTTCCCATAGATTTAAAAATGTAAGTTCAAATTTCTTCTAGATATAAACTATATTTCGAAACTTTTCTCATGAAATTTTTCATTCAGTCCCTAATTTTAAATGTTAGATCATTTTCAAAAATATGCATTTTTTGTTATTAGGAGATCATTAGGCGTTATTTTTCGTATATAGTAACATTACACTAAATAACAAAAAACAAATTTGTTTTTTTGATAAAATGATATTAAAAAACATACTTAGTTCTTATACGCTGTTTAAATTTGTCTACACCCTTTATTTTTTAAAGAGAATTTACTCTATTACCTAAGTATTGAGCGCGAAGTGCATGTGTCGCAATGAGAATGCAATGCGCAAAGCCGCAGAACCTTCTTTAAAAGAAAATGGAACAAAATATTAGTTCAAATTTATGAATGTAATTCCTTAGAAACCTAAATCACAGTCGTCGATTTAAGTTACAATATTTGACCGACTAGAACTAAAATCAGAAAGCGTGATAGAGCACCTCTGCCCTATTGGGTTTGAATTGAAATATGTGGTTAAGTATGAAAAATAAGCAAACACGTATTTTTTCTTTCTTTCTACGGAAGTTATGGCGATTTTAAAAGTAACCTCAAAGTCTGACGTAGTCGCACAACCATTTTCTAATTACTCGTATTTTCTTAATTGTTTTATTTTTTTATTATGTTTCACTCATTTCACGTGATTTTTTATGCTTTTTCTTTGCGCGTTAAGTTTTTTTTCAGAAAGTTAAATATTGAAAAAGTTATAGCTGTTTTTTGAAAAAATTTTAAATGCGATATTCTCCGAAAGGCCATCGTTTTTTTATTTATTATTTTTTCAGAGATAGCTGATAAAAAAATCTAAAAGTTACACTGTACGAGCATTCAGACTTCCAATTTATATAGAAGTGAACAAATTAAAAAATTTTGTAAATATTTATTCGTGTTTTCATGTGAAAAGCTTTAAAATAATAACTCTTGCTTTATTTATAACGTTTTTACATAAATAGTACTTAATAATTTTATTTTTATTTTTATTTGCACTTATGTTAAGGTTTCTAAGTATATTTTTTGGTCTTTGATTGTTTTGTATTTGAAGCTTTATTAGTAGATTTTGTAGAATTTTTTGCAGTAGGTTTTGTAGTTTTTGCACTAGATTTGATAGTTTTTTTCTTCTTGTTTATGTTTCTTTAACTTCAACTAGTGGAGTTTTGTGCTGTTTGACATACAAATAGTTTAACTGCGTTGTTTTCTTTCGTAGTCTTCCAAACCTGACTTTTTAAAATTCTTGATTGTTCCTTTATATTTCCCCATTCCAATATCTTGTTCTCTCTGAACTTTTCAACTTCTTCTGTAGTCAAGTAAGTTAAACTTATTGTGGTCGTGTCTTTTTTAGCTTCTACTACAAAGTTGGATGCATTGTGTATTGTTTCATCAATCGATTTTTTAAAATTGTGATAGTTCGCGTAGTACTTGACTAATTTTCCGGTTGTATCTACAGGCCCTTTGCCATGTCCGGTTCCCGAAAACAGATTTTTCATTTAGTATTTAAAATTTTTCATTTCATGTATTTGTAAACGATTTTTGAAGTGACAAGCTGTGCCGTCAAAAATTTGACTTTCATTAATTACAATACAGTTAGTTAATTTTTGCATGCTCTCAGTAATTTTTTGAATCGGCAATATAGCATGGGCTGAGTCATGATTACAATCGTCGCTTATAACAGCAACACTTCTTTTTTTAAATCTCCTTGTTGGCTAGCAGCAGTAAATACTGAAATTAATTTATTGGCCCAATTGGCTTTGCACAGCATTTTTTATTTTCACAGTCCAATTTTGGCAAAGTGAATTTTTATTAGAAGCTGGAGAGGATTAGATGCGGATACTTTTTTTCTATTTTAATAGTATTTCTAATAATGTCTTTTACGTAAACATGTAAATTTATTTGAAACGCCCACGTAGAAAATTCTAACATGAAATGCTTGTTACTCGTTTGATTTTTAATCAATACTTTATTATTCCATATAGCCAATGTAATTATTCTTCAGCACATTCATCTGATATTTTTAATAACTTTAAGAAAGTACCTTTGAAGCCAGGACACAATGTACATTCTTGCAAATTACATGATTCTAAAGCAGGATCACACATCACCGCAGATCAGAATCATCAGATATTTTTATGATCAGATGATATGATCAGATCATCAGAATGAATATTTTTCAATTCTGAATTACTGATATCTAAAAAGTTTTGAAGGTCTGCAAAGTATAAGTCAAAATGTGCACAGTAGATGCATAGACAAGCTTGATCGATTGGGTAAATTGAAACTACGAAAGACAAAAAAACGAAGTTAAACTATTTGTATCTGGAACAGCAAAAACTCCACTAGTTGAAGTTGAAGAAATAGAAAAAAGGAAGGAAAAAACTGTTAAATCTACTGAAAAAGCAACAGAGTCTACTAAAAAAAGCTTCAAATACAAAACAAAGAAAAAGCAACTTTAAATTTGTGAAAATAAAGTTGAAATAGAAATTATTTAGAACTATTTATTTAAAAACGTTATAAATAAGTTGAAAATTATTATTTTAAAGTTTTCCGCATAAAACCACGAAGAAATGAAAACAAATTTGTTTAAGTTTGTTAACTCCTGTATAAATTAGAAGTGAAAATTCTCGTATGGCGTAACTTTTAGATCTTGTAATCAGCTATTTATGGAAAAATGTTTTGAAAAAAAAAACGATGGCCTTTCAGAGAAAATCCAATATGAAATTCTTTTGAAAAACAACTATAACTTTTTTAATTTTCAACTTTTTGAAAATTGTTGTGCGACGACGTCAAATTTTCAGGTTACTTTGGAAATGACCATAACTTCCGTAATTTTCACCTTAGAAAGAAATTAAAATTACATGGTCGCTTATTTTTCATATTCAGCAAGATATTTCAGTTTAAAACTTATCGGTGAGAGGTGCTCTACCACACTGCCTGAGTTCAGCTGTGATCGGTCATTTATGATATTTCAAAAAATGTATTAGAAGTGTACGCACTAAACTTCTTCTCGATTCGCAATAACAAAAGTGTCAATACATTCATTTTTTAAACTTCATAATTATTTATTTAACATTAAATACGGAAATCTTTTAACCTTTAACATATGTAGAGATTTATGTTTACACTTACTGCTTAAAAATGAAAGAAATTCCGGAATTTTTGTAATTTTTACGCAAGAAGTGTAAACGTCAATCTTTAAATATGTTCTAAGCTGTAGAATTTTGGTTTTCAATGTTTAATAAATAAATATATAATATAAACAATAAATTTACTTTTATTGAGATTTCACATTTCTTAGTAGAATCCTAAATAAATTTGTGGACCACATATTTTAATTAAGTTTAGAAGAGCTAAGAAGGGGATTTTAAACTAAGGGGCTATTTTTGGGACCTAAAAGAGCTGGAAAATAAGATTTTATGGTTATGGGTGATTTTTGAGACATATCAGAGCTGCAAAAGGGTTCTTTCACTCAGAGGTGCTTTTTGGGTATTGGAGGAGGAGTGCAATAAGATTTTACACGTAAGGGTGCTTTCTGGAACTAGGTAGATCTTTACAAGGGGATTTTACACTTAGCATTCGTTTTTTGGTATTTAATTCACAATTTTTAGTCTTATTAATCAGATTCGATAAAAATCAAATCAATCCTTCCTTCGACCTTCAATATAAATATGCATGTGTAATTTCTTGTAGGTCCTACGGTCTTCAATTGTTGAAAAAATATATAATAAAGGAGAATGACTGAAAAAGTTTGTTCATTCCACCTTCCGACATTTCG
Organism: Belonocnema kinseyi; assembly: GCF_010883055.1. Lineage (NCBI taxonomy): Eukaryota > Metazoa > Arthropoda > Insecta > Hymenoptera > Cynipidae > Belonocnema > Belonocnema kinseyi. The sequence continues at coordinate 78,620,391 of NC_046660.1, read as the reverse complement.
GCATCACTGCGTGCCTTTTTCAAGAAATCTAAAATAAATTTATATAAATACCAACAGTTTTTTTACATTATAATTAACTAATTTAAAGTAAAAGAGATAAAATTATCTGTATTTAGTTCGAAGTGAAAACGAAAAAACGATATAAACTTAAAAATTGGAGTAAAACATGTCAATGTTATCAAGTCAAATATTAATAATAAAAATAAAAACGAGTTAAAACTCCAACTTGGGTAAAAAGTGAAAAAATAATGTTTGTTTTTTTAATATATAAGAAGACAAAAACCTCAAAATTTAAGAGATTTTTTAATTATAAGATTACATCCTCATGGAAAAGAAAAACAACTTTATAATAGTTATGGAAAAACGACGAGCATATAACAAAGTAGAAATAGAACATACATTAAGGCGGTAAATTCATTAGTACAAACTAAAGGCGTAATTTAAAGGAACCACAAATAAGGAAAGCGCGCCAAAGCACTGGATTTTTAATTTAACTTATTTTATGATACTTTGATATATTTTATCAACACTCATAATTTCTGTCTGTAAATTAATAGAAATATTACGATATTTATTTATAAATATGCATTCCAATATTCGTCTTTTGTAAGTGTTTTTTTCTTTGGCTAGAATTTTAATATTGTTGAAATCGAAATTCAGATAATGGTCTTAATTCCAACAATGATGTGATAGACCTGTATTCAAATTTCCTACTCTGCAATCTCTTTAATGTTCAAAAACTTTTATTTTTAGTCTTCTCCCTGTTTCGCTAATATAAAATTTTTCAATTTTTCAGTAATTCTTGTTTATTATATATTTTTTCAACAATTGAAGACCGTAAGACCTTCAAAAAATTACACATGCATATTTTTAGTTTTGTTAGCTTTTTATACTGTGAATCATTACTTTAAACAAAGAAAAATTGAAGTTCAAAGTACGTAAACAAATTTTAAACATTTTGAAATTAGTCTCATGTTTTTCGTTGGAACTCGGTATAAATTCCAAAGAAGATTCACAATTTTTTAAAGAATGGTAGGTTATGTTAAAATTTTCTACCAGAAATCAGTTATTTTAAACTAAAATTATTAAGTCTAAAAGAAGATTTGCAATCTTAAAATTTTTGTTCTTGCGTTATGTAAGGGTATTTTCCGTAAAATTGCTTTTGATCATAAAAAAGTATTGGTTTTTAAGAAATATTTTTCATTTTCGAAGAATATAGGGCGTCTTAGCGTTTTTAAATGGTTTTATAAAAAATATTTCCTTTGCTTTTCTTTTGAATTTAATTGGCTTCTGATTACTTGAAGTTTTTTGGTATCTTAAATAGCGCAGCCGTTAAGTATGGATGAAGTTGCCTCGCAGGCTTTGGGTTCGTCGTTTACGGTTCCTAATAATATAGGACTAATTGACCCCAATTGCCAAATCAACAAACTAAAATTTACAAAAGGTAAAAATAAATCTTTTAACATGAAAACTCGAATTTCCTAATAGTAGTTCAGATATTTTAATATTATGTTATAATAGGGCGTCGAGGCAATTATAGAACAAATTCTCAACCAATTTCTTCTAAGACAAAGGGGTCAATCAATTACTGTAATTTTGTAACCATTTTTTTGTCATAAGACAAAAAATATTTTTTGGGATAATATCAAATTAGAATCTTATGGTTAAAAAAATTAGTAAAAATTATCAGTAAAGTATTATTTGAAAAAAAATCTAACTCTAATATGCTTTACAGTGTATCTTTGTGGCTTTCTTCCCTTATCACGGGTTTTATATAGTCTTTCTTGATAAAAATTCAACGGTTTGATTGTCTTCATATCGTACAAAAATATTGTACATTAATTTCGAAGTTAAAATATAATTTTTTGTCAATTGTACTTGCTTTTTTATTATATTCTTTAAGATAATAGATCAAACGAAATATCAAAATTTTGTATTAATATTAATTTTTTATTAAAAATAAAAACATATAGGATACAAACAAGATTATAATCACGCGCGTAGCGTGCGCGTTTTTTTCTTGCTAAACTAAAAGATTTAAACTTTAAAAAAATGTTCTAAGTAGAAAAATCTGATAATTTTTACCCGAGTGCTTAAGCTTTTTCATTTTGAATTCAATCAGTAGATGTGCATGGGTTTGAACTCTTGACGTAAGAAATTGCTCCGCGAAATTGTTTCCTTTGTAAATCAACAGCGATACGTTTCAACAACGGTTGTCCTCATTTCCTCTGACTAGTGAAACGGACAGAGAATTTTATTATTTCACTTCTCGCTTCTGATGGACACAAAAACAAATTTATTTCATGTGATTCTCTTAGATTAATTAGAATCTTCAAAAAATATTTTTATTAAAAATGTGTTTTATTTTTCCTTTACTAATTCATGAGAATATTTAGAAATTTCAAAATACTTGTAATTGATTTTACTTTTTTAAAATATTTGAAAAAATGAAAATAACTGATTTTATTTGACAAGTAAAGCATCTAAATAGAAAATTTAACTATTTTTAGTCGAAAAATAATTCTTTTAGATTGAAATGTCTGCTATTATATGTTTAACTTAGAATTTAACTCTTTTAGTTAAAACTTCTACTATTTGGTTAAACATTAAAACTTTTTCTCAGTAATACTTTCATTTTCAGTTTGAAATCAGTTTGATCAAATTAGCATTTGATTCATTTTTTAATTCATAAAAAAATAGATAGTTTTCAGTTGAAAGTTCAATCATTTTAAAAAAAACTATGTATTGAGTATTTGTTTTTTCTTTGGTTGCAAATTAATTCTTTTAATAGAAAACTTAATAATTTCATTATTATTTTAAACCAGATCGTTTTCAGTTTAAATTTAACAGGAGTTGAAAATCACATTTTTTCTTGAAAATTTATGTTTTCGTGGTATAAATTAAACTGTTTTATAGAAAATTGATGGTTTAGATGAAAATTTTAACAGGTTTTTAAAGAATTCGCAGTTTTGGATTAAAAATTCATGTTTTGGTAGAAATTTCTCTTCCTTAGTTAAAAATGAAACTTCTTTTCATTGGGAACTCACTTTTGTCAGTAGAATCTTAAATAAATTTGTGGACCACATATTTTTGGTTAACGTTATTTTTTGTGACAAAATTTGTTTGTGTTTGCTTGGAAATTAATTTTATCAACTGAAAATGTAACTATTCCATGATTGTTCAAAAATTGATTGTTTACAGTTGAAATATCAAGAACTTGGTTAAAAATTTATGTCTGTTGTTGTAAACTCGTCTTTTTAAAATTTAATTGCCTTGTCATTAATTTTTTTTTTATTTCAAAATTACCGTCTCCCGTGTAGAAATGTGTCCGGTTGGCCCTACTACAACAAGGTTTCTGGTCGGATCCCGGATGGGCTGCCCCTGCCTGGGTTTCATGGACACGAACCGGTCAAGAGCCGGTCGGGCTACAATTTTCTCGAATCATCAAGTCGGGAGCCGGCCGGTTACTGACCGAGCCAACCCAATCTCATGGTTGGGAGCCAACCGGGTACTGGCCAGGATAATTTTTTTGTCAGAATAACACATTTTTCTAAGATCTGTGATGTTATCAAAGACGTCATTATGGATGATAGAATGTTATGATTGTTTTAACTTATTAAATAAAACTGCTATCAATTTTGGTATGTTCGCAAGTTTGGTATATTCGCTGATAATTATTATTTCAAATTAAATTATACTTTTGTGAATACATTTTTTCTGTGCTCCTTCTTAACCTAAATTCACCAAGTATTTTCCAACGTGAAACAATTGCTACGAGGTTCTATTATGAGTGGTTGAAATTTTACTCCAATTTCCTTATCAGAATTGGTTACCAATTCCTCGTCTTAGGCAATATTTTTTAAACGCTTTGTGACCGGATTACCCGACCTGAGCCCGGTCGGAATTCAAGCCGGGATCCGACCAGTTTACCGTGATGTTTTTAGCTGGATTTCCCGACCAGCGCCCGGCTTTAACTGGGGCTATCCGTCCGAGATTCGGCCGGATCCCTGATTAGATTCATACACGGGTTATAGTTAAAAATTAAACTGCTTGGTGTAATATCAACTTCCTTGTCGAAAGTTCATATTTTTTGCATTGAAATTGAACAATTTTGTTGAAAATTTGCTGTTTCAGTTCGAAAACTCATTCTGTTTGGTGAAAATTAAATCTTTTTTGGTTGTAAATGCAACTATTTGGTTAAAATGCATTAGTTTTTGGTTGACAACTTAACTTTCTTACAAAAATTCGTCATTTTGGGTTGAATATTTGACTATTTGGTTGAAGACTCAACTGTTTGTGGTTGAAGTGAATTACTTTTATCCTGACATTTTGACAATGTGGTTAAAAATTCATCTTTGAAACTTAAAAATTCGACTATTTTGTTGCAAGTTTTTGTTTGTTGATTGAAAATTTATCTCTTCGGTTTTCAATGTCAGAACTTTCAGAAATTTGCAAACATCATGAATAATAGACATGTAATTGAAACGATAGAATTTTTTTTATGATTCGAAAATGTTTCGAAAACATTGTGATGTAAGAATGTACATATCTCATTAGATGTGCACTTCTTTATGATCATGATGAAAATCAAAGTAGAAATATATAAATGGAATTAATAAAATTTAAAGTATAAGTATGTCTTTAATGGGAACGATGAAGCATCAATACAAACCGTATTCATTATAATGAAAATTTAGAATTTTCTTTTTAAAAAACGGAATGGAAGAAAATTTTTTGTTATTTATTCTTAAAAGTTTTTATTATGTCTTTATATGTCACTACTAGCCTTAAAAATGATGTAAAAAATTCTATTATTACTATTGCAAAAATAGAATGCACTGTTAAAAATTTCCGTTGGAAACTTCCACTACATGTATTCGAAGTTTATTTCCGAAACGTAAGGCAATGCTACAATATAAAATGAAGTAGTTTCCAAATACTAGCATTGGTATGATGGTATCTCACATGTATTGAATTTTACAATACAAGTCCAGTATTTAGTAACACCAGTCAACATCTGTTGAAGCGAAAAATTAAAAAAAGAATGCAAATCATTTCTCAGGAAACTTGTTCCAGGCGAAGAAAAAATGTTCTGACGGAGCCAAAACTGTTGTTAGTATATATTATATATCATGCCTTTTTACGGAATTTAAGAAATTCATAGAATTTAAGGAATTAGTATAATTCACAATAATTATTGAATTCATATAACGCCCGGAATCCACGGATTTCATGGAATTCATGGAATTGACGCAATACAAAGAATTCAAGGAATTTAATTAATTCGTGGAATTTACCCAATGCATAGAATTTAAGGAATTCAAGGAAATTATGAAATTCACGGAAATCACGCAAAAGAATGAGTTTACGAAAATAACGAAAATTAAAGAATTTACGGCCTTCAAAGAATTTACAAAATGTACAGAATATACGAAATTCATGAAATTCAATGAATTCGTGTACTTCACAAAATTTATAGAATTCACGGAATTCACAAGATTTGTGGAAATCACGGCACCTTATGAATTCACGAAATTCACACAATTCATGGAATTTAACGAATTCTATTAATTCCATGGATTACATGAATACAATCAATTCCATGCATTCCGTGAATGTCGTGCATTCTATCAATTCCGTGAATTCCGTAAATTCGATGAATTCCGTGAATTCTGCAAATCCAGTGAATTTCGCGATTTCAGTGAATTTATAGAATTCTGCGAATTCTTTGAATTTCATACATTCAGTAAATGTCTTCAATTCCGATGAATTTCATGAATTTCGTAAATTCCTTGGGTTTCATTTGTTCCGCGAATTTAATGAATTTCATAGATTTCGTGAATTCCTTATTTTCCATGAATTCCTTTAATTTAATGAATTCCGCGAATTCCGTGATTTTCATGAATGCTTTGAATTCGTGAATTCAATGTATTTCATGAATTACATAAATTCTGTGAATGTCACAAATTTCGTAAATTTCTTCAATTTCATGAATTCCGTGAATTTATTGAATTGAAATAATCCCCAAAATTCCTTGTGCATAATTTTCGTCTTGCAAGAATTCTAATACATAACATGGAATACTGGAGGTAACTTCACGATTTACATAACTTGTGGTACATGTATTGCAATTTAGTGATTCCAATATAATGTTTGCAGTTTTACCTTACTCTTGTATTGTTGAAGTGTTATAGAAGTGTTGTAAATTTCCAAACATATTTAAAAGTTTAAGTTGCAGAACATTGCCGAGAAATTTAATTATTTGCCGTTTTTAATTCAATTTTTCATCAATTCTATTTATATACTTCTATGTTTATTTCTATTATTATAATAAACATATTCACATTTGATTATATATGAACATCTTGATATGATCTTGTTTAAAAAAAATAGGCTTTCCTGAAAAAAAGTTTCTTATTTTCGGTTACACATCTGTTATTCAGAATGTTTAAAATATTTTTCCTTTATACTTGCATACTATATAAAAAAAATAAAATTGTAGCCAATTTTTTAGTTCTTTGCGTTTTTACATTGTTCAATAATATCAATTAATTCATTAATACTATAATTGTCCCTATAATTATCTACGTTGTATTTCAAAATGCTTCTCTAATACTTTCAGTAATTTCAAGAAATAATTTTAATTTAGAAAATATTATTTTCCATCTAGTCTTATTAAGACGTTAAGCATTTTCTGTTATTTAAGATTCTTAACTTGATCGATATTGTGTAGATTTTCTGCCTTTATGGTTTGAAGGGTTGATCTGCTGTCGGTAAGGTACAATCTCTGACGATATAGCAGATAAATTAAAAAAAATTTTTTTTTAATAATTACTTGTACCATTAACACCTAGCTGAAAATTAGCGTTATGTTCTTGAATTAAGAGTTCTTACTGTGATCCCTCTAATATCTTAATTGGAAAAGCACCTGACCAGAAATCAGAAGTTTTGTGGTTCGTTTCCCAATGGAGTGAAGATGGAGTAGGATCTTTTTTTCAAGAAATAATTTTAATTTACAAAATATTATTTTCCATCTAGTCTTATTAAGGCGTTAAGCATTTTCTGTTATTTAAGATTCTTAACTTGATCGATTTTGTGTAGATTTTCTGCCTTTATGGTTTGGAGGGTTGATATACTGTCGGTAAGGTACAATCTCTGACGATATAGCAGATAAATTAAAAAAAATTTTTTTTTAATAATTACTTGTACCATTAACACCTAGCTGAAAGTTAGCGTTATGTTCTTGAATTAAGAGTTCTTACTCTGATCCCTCTAATATCTTAATTGGAAAAGCACCTGACCAGAAATCCGAAGTTTTGTGGTTCGTTTACCAATGGAGTGAAGATGGAGCAGGATCTTTTTTTCAAGAAATAATTTTAATTTACAAAATATTATTTTCCATCTAGTCTTATAAAGGCGTTAAGCATTTTCTGTTATTGAAGATTCTTAACTTGATCGATATTGTGTAGATTTTCTGCCTTTATGATTTGGAGGGTTGATCTACTGTCGGTAAGGTACAATCTCTGACGATATAGCAGATAAATTAAAAAAAAATTTCAAATAATTACTTGTACCATTAACACCTAGCTAAAAATTAGCGTTATGTTCTTGAATTAAGAGTTCTTATTCTGATCCCTCTAATAGCTTAATTGGAAAAGTACCTGACCGGAAATCAGAAGTTTTGTGGTTCGTTTCCCAGTGGAGTGAAGATGGAGTAGGATCTTTTTTCAAGAAATAATTTCAATTTAGAAAATTCAATAAATAAAAAAAGAATTAATTTTTATCAAAAAATACATGTATTTTCTTATTTGTTTCTATTAATTCAGTTCGTATTCAAGCGAGAAAACTAGAAAAATAGGATGTTGCTTGAAAACTGATAAAAAAGATAAATGATTTAAAACAGGAGTGGAGAGACATTTTTTTTCATTATTGAACCCTAAAGCCCACACAAAAAACCTCGTCTAATTTAATATCAGGTAGAAAAAACATCCCTAATTTATGTTCTTGTATTTTCTATTTTAATTGCGGCGTTTGTCAGAATAAAATCGAAAAAAAATTTTGAACCAAATTGTGACATCGCCCTGGAATGTTCAAATTTTTGTGTGATGGATATAAGTCGCATTTGCATAGAAAATTGTAATATTAATTCCTAAAACATTACATTTTTCATCCGAAATAAAAGGTATTGATGGAAATAGACATTGGTAGATTAGGAGAAAAGGGGATCATAAATCGTTCAGGAGGAAAATAGTGGCAGGCAGCATTTTCTTACAGATGGATTCTTGTAAAATACTTAAGACACACTTTGCGCGTCCTGTTCTCGTTCCTCCTTCGGGACCTCGGATCGGGATCGGCTTTCGTTGAAGCTGTTTTGCCGTTGGGATGGGTATGAGTTGGTAGAAAAGAAGGAATAAGAAACTTGATGAAATATTGGAGAGCGGCTTACACGGGACAATATTCTGTTGTAAAACGTTCCTCCCACGCCAATAGATACTTTACTACATGTAAACGTGTGCTTTGAGCGTGTAGTAGCGGTGCGTCGATATTTTTCCAATACCAGACAAAAACAGGAATATAAAGAAAAAGTGGTGAGGGGACAAGAAAAGGGAATAATCTGTATAAAGCCAATCTTTTTTGAACATGCTATCAAACAAATTAAAAGTGAAAAACTCTTTCTATAGGAAGAAGATATCGTTCTATAAAAGAGATTTTTAGTATAATAATGAAAAAAACGGGGCAAAGAATGAAACTATAAATTAGGGAAAAAGATTATTTTAATAAACGTCTTGCTCTGTAAAATGAACATTACGAAAAGAATAATTAGGAGAATATTCATGCTCCTCACATTAGCTTTATTGTAACACATTTTGAATCTAAAAGTTAAAAAAAATAACAAAAAGTATAAATTAAAATTTATGTTGAAGGGTACCTTTTACATTAAGAATTTAAAATTGCTAAAATATGTTACTATTACAAAAAAATTAGCGGTATGGACAATAAAATTGTTAAGTTTGACGATTTATTTTCCATTTTTTTCCATTTAAAACATTAGACAATTAGCAAATGTCCAAATTTTGACGAATTTAAAAATTGGTTCATTTTGAAAATTGTATTCATTTCTCTAATTTAAATAATTTGAAAAAATTAGGAAATCAAGGATATTTAATAGTAACTAAAAATTGAAGCGAATCACAAAATTATTTGTAAATAGAACAAATAAATTTAGAAATTTATCAGAATGTAAAATTGTGTAAAATTTTTGTGAAAACATTCTTAAATTTGATTGAATTTTAGAAATAAATAAATAATTTTTATTTTGAAGGCTATACTTGTAAAAAATCCACTTTAATCAAAAATTTACAAGATTGCACTTTTGTAAGTGTTAATGAAAGATTCGTTGAAATAGACAAATTTCACTTTCAAACAATTTTCAGTTGTTAACCCTTACTTAACGAAAGGTTTTTTATGTTAAAAAATTCAAAATAATAATTCAATGTTATTTATAAATTAAAAAAAAATCGTCTACATTTAAAACTTGAAGAAATTAAAATAGAACTTGAAAACGGACACGCACGCCACGCTCCAGATTATAATTTCGTTTGTCGAGCGCAATTTTTAAGATAAAAATATAAAACCAATATTCATTTGAAATATTCATGCTTAATAGCATCTATTATCTAAAGTCATAAAAAAGAATAAGTAAGAAAATATTTTAGACCATTCATAAAAATTAACATGCACATAAAATATTATTAATATTATATTTTTATTTTCTTAAAAATCTAATCTTAAAAATCTAATGTAGGTTGAACTGACAAATTAAAAATTGAGAATTTTAAAACTAGAGCGATGAAATCACTTTCAATGCAGTAACCTGAAAGAAATAAAATCTTCCTAAATTAGAATAAATATTCTTTTTCAACCATTATGTACAAGCGTGTTTCGCAAAAGCAGGTTAAAAAGCAGTAAAATCAGAAAAAGCCTAATTTCAGGTCGTTTTCTCTCAAAGACGCGACTCTTTCCTGCCTCGCCTCCGGAAATGTTGTTCCTAATTTCAAACATTTCGCCTCAAAGGCTGTCTCTCTTTCTTTTTCTAATTTTCGTCTTATCTTTATGAAAGATTTTTCCCAGGATACTCTTGACATTTCAGTAAAATACGAGTGGTTCTAATGCCTCATCAGATATATTTCAGGGAGCGATATCTCAAAGAATCGCGTGTCAAGCTTTCGATTAGCACCGAGTCATATACGAGTAGGAAAAGGGAGTTGAGGGTTGGGTGTTAGGGGTTGAGAAGAAAGAAAGGCGAGGCACGATCCTACAAGTTTTAGTGGTGACCCTCGTTATCTGAAAGTTTCGCGTCGGAGTTACGGGAAAATAAAAGAGGGACTATACGACTTGGTCCGCATGACGTTTATTAGGCATTAAGTAGTAATGCCAGGGAATGGGAAGGCACGGCGCAGTCCGGATAACATAAGAGACTGGTATGAGCCGTTATACTAATTGTAGTAATTCCAACATTCACTTCGGATATTTAATTAAGTTTCCGCTGACAAGCATCCACTTTCCGGAAGCCGGCTGGTCTCCAACTACTACGCGAGGGTACTTGCAAAGTTCCTACACAACGCGAAACGCTACCTAGAGTTGGATGCGATCGTCCAAGAAAGCACTTCTCAAACTTATTCGACCGAAAATACCTTGCGCGTTCGATTCTTCTGAACGAATTTCCTCAGCGTAATTTGATGCTCCTGTCTTCAATCCCTTAAGAGAATTCCTATTTCAGTTTTGAAAGTAAACTGATAAATGTGCACATGAAATTAAATACTGAAGACTAAATCAATTTTACGAGTAGGAAATGAATTTTTTTAATACTCTGGTAATTGACAATCTATTTAAAATTAAATTCAATTGAATCTAACGGTTTGAAATTCGGCCTTTTAATTTTAAATAATGAAAATTTAAAAAATCTTTAGGTTAACAGCTTCCAATTACATTTTCTGTAATAGAAAAGATAAAATATAAAAACTTTTAATACTGACCCATAATAATACTTAATAATAAGTTATAAATGTATTGATTCAGAATTCAATGGTTGTATCAAGATATGTCCATGAAGAAATGTACCGTCACTTTTGGGATTTAAAAGAAGTTGTATAGATCTGTGAGCGTCTAGAGTTCTAGAGTTCTCAAGCGGTTTTGACGAGAGATCTGACTTTAAAAACTTCAAAATCACATCGCTCTAATTGGGGAAATAGCTTTAAACCGTTTCCCCCACTTTTGCAAAAGTAAACGTTTTTTGGAGTTCTAAGTAGACTCATTACAGTTCTAGAGTTTCTCATGCTTTCGAGAAATAGTTTAATTCAAAAAGAGTTAGGTTTACATATAATTTCGAAGAAATCAAAAACCTAAAAGCTAGCATATTAAGTATATTGAATATTTCTAACTAGTTTCTCCATTAGAGTGACAAAAGTTCTAATCAGAGTTATATCTTACCCTGAACAGTTATATCAAATACTTGCGTTTAATTTAACGACGAAATAAAATAAAAAGAACCACAGAACTTTGAACATTACCAAAATCTTGAAATTAACAAAAATACTAGAGTGCGGAATAGTTCTGGAAAAAAGTGGCTTAACAAATTTCAATCTCATCAATATTGGAATAACTGCAGTACTTTGAATGTATCATTATTTTTAGAATTTCAAACTGTTAAGCTCTAACAGATCTGGTTGAATTTCACCCCCCCCCCAGATCCTCTCGAAAGAGTTCTACCAAGAAAAGATGTTATACTTTTTAATAAAGTCAAAATTTAGGAACTACACTCCTTTAAAGTGAGCCAAAATTGGTTTATTAAAAAAAATTGCGGGTTTCAAAAGTTATAATCAGAGCCCTTCCTCCGACACCTTTTTCCACAAACATTCAATATAAATGGCACATGTTACTTTTTAATCAAGGCAAAAGTAAAAGAACTGCATCACTTTAAAGATTCCCAAAATGTGTAGAGTTTCAAAAACATTTTTTATCTTTTTTTTAGAATGGTGAAGTTCTATTAAAGCTAACATGAGAACGAATAAAAATTTTGGCGGATTTCTTCCAGAAGTGGGGTGGGGGCGAACCTCTTGGTCACAACTCTTGGAACTCAAGATTAATTTTTTTTAAATTTTAGTTTTATTTCAAGAATTTTTTGTAAATTATTGTTATTAAATTGAGATTTTGTCTCCAAGTTTGAAATTAAGTACATGATCATGAGAAAAATCTTATAATTATTCATAACTTGTTAGGAAAATTACATAAAAAATTATTTATAGCAGCTAACTTCTTCCTCATCTACTAGTTACCCTACTCACCTTAATTTCTAATTACTTTTTATACTTTCCTTCGCTAACATTAATTTCTCCTACATCCCCTGCCACGTTTCCCTCGATTTCTTTACTTCCCCTCCACTGTTACGAACCGTCCTGGTACTTAATTAAAATTTTTATTCAACCTATTTAAAATTAGAATCTACTCTCCAGGAAGATATGCGCAACGTAAGCATTATCAATACATAAGCCAGCATGTACATTCCTGCACCGTTGCCGGTAGGCTAGTGTAAGATAGATAGACGGGATAATCATAGAGAAAGAAAGAGAGAAAAAGACAATACGAATCATTGCAAGGAGAATACTTATACAGGTACTGTTTGACGCTTGTACCTATGGACCACTACATCTAACGATTCCTTCGCGGTGCGAGTGCATTTCCTTATCTCTAAGCCCTTCCTATGTACACACACGATTTGTTTTGACAGCTGATCAGAACCCTAAGAATAATTAATCCCTAATAATAATATTTAACTAACTGTTGCCTAATTGATAATTTCTTATCACTACGAAATATTTCCAAAATTATTAACTGAAGATAATAAACAGTCAGAAACTCCTGTTATAAATAAACTAAATTATAAACAAGTAATATTCAATAGTCAATAAAATCCAAATTATAATTTGAATATGTTAAATTAAAGGAATTAAAGGTGTGTCGAAGTGACGTTTAAAACAGTCAGCATTTCTGTGAGAGGTCAGCAATTCATAATATAGCTTTCTTTCATAATTCCAAAACACTCAACATTCTCATGGCAGTTCTTTACTACTTCTTGTACCGACTGGAAGTACTAAGGTATTCGAAAAAACACGGTATGGCTTGCCAGTCTGCATTCAATACGTAAGTAAGCTGTGCCGCATGTCATTCAGAATTGAAGTTATTGATTGGCCAGAAACGACGTTTTCAAATGATACCATCGACCCGACGCCGTATTTTGTGTAGATATCAACAGATGTTACCTCTCAAACGGTACCACCGGACACAAGTTTCTATCAAATTCGGACGAACTGGGATGGCATCGAATAACGGCATCATCGGACCTAATTCGACAATTTATTTGACACACTTAGTCATACGAACGGACGTAAAACACTTACGAATCTTTAGTCGATGCAAGACCAAACGCGTATATAAATGATACAGACGTACCGACGTATAACCATTTCAGTTCAAAAACAAGCAGAGATCGTTTCCAACCGTGAAGGATGTGTCGATCCTGAAAATCAGCTTAGTACAACCAGAAATGTAGACAGCGAATCGGGTCTATTGCAGTTATCAACAAAGTTAATAGTAGAACAAAATAAAATTTAAGTAGAATCAGTGCATTAATTATTCAAAAGAAAACCCTTTTTACATTCTCATCATTTATGATTGAGAAAGTATTAGAATTGTCGGAAATTTGACATCACACTTTTTCAACGGATCTCCACGTTTCAAAACCCCCTGAATCCGAAAATCAGGTCTTCACGATGGCATCTGTCTGTCTGTCCGACCGTCCGGCCGTCCGTCCGCCCGTAAACACGATAACTCTCGAAAACATGAACGAATCAAATCCATGTTTGGCACACTTTTTCTAGGTCCTAAAAGAAAGAACGAGTTCGTCAACCAGCTATGTTTGATAAAAATTCAAAAAGTGAGCGCATTTTTAAAATTTTTGAGACCACTTTTTTCTAAATTTGAAAATTCTATGTATGGATATTTATAGTATTGAAAAGAACAAATAATTTATCCTCATGACTTTTTTTCCTACAAGATTATCATAACCAATTTTTGGATTTCCTTCAAAAATCGAAAATTCAAATTTTGATTGCACGAAAAATAACGGGAAATAAAAAATTCCATTTTGTGGACAAACTATGTAGGATTCAAAAAAATGTGAATTGACAAAAATGGTTATCCCAAAAAAGATCTACAATTTCGTAAGGAATCACTTCTTGATAGGACGCGCACTTTTTGTTTTATTCGTGAAAAATGACGTTGAAAAAAGTAAAATAAAAAAAAATGTGTGGAAAAACGACGAAAGTTACGAGAAAAAAAATCCAACAAAACCTGTTTACAAATGTCTGTCGAAAATCGAGCGCGCAGCGCGAGTGTCACGATGAGAATGTGTACCTCAAAGCCTACAGAGCTTTGAGAAACTTAATCTTTGACTATACTTAATTAAGTAGACAATTTAGAATATAAAGACGCATATAAATATTGCCATTTAAAAGAGATCTTTTTGATAAAGTTTTTTTTCAAGCATTCCAAATGCAAAGAATAAATATCCGAGGGCGAAGCGCGAGGTAACCTATTATCGAGCGCGAACGAGTCACGAACCCACAAATTTAAACAAATTAATAACGCTGATTTGGCAGCTTGAACCTCTGGTACAGTGTAATAGTTAAGAGTCCTTTCACAGGTGCTGAGTATTAAACATTATTATATCTCGTACGTTGCATCACTGATTACTACTCACCTCCACTAGATCCACTATATTTTGTTCCCCTTTTCAACCCTTATTTCTGCTACTTTTCATTTCCTCATTTTCCCCTCACTTCCTCAGATGCCCACACTTTCACCTAACCTCTCTTTCTCCATTTTTGATATTTTTTCTTACTTTATCTTCCCTCTTTCTTTTATCCCTCCTCTTTCCTTAATACCCCTACCCTATATAGCTCACTTACCCCAACTTACTACGCCCTTTATTCCACTACCTTCCCTTTTCTTATTTATCCTACTTCACCTTCGTATTTTTTACTTACTTTCCCTACTTGCTCTCTTATTATGACCTCCAGCAACATAACCCCCTTTCCCCTTATCACTCCTCACTTCTCGTAGTTTCACTCCCCTTACATTTT
Source organism: Belonocnema kinseyi (assembly GCF_010883055.1). Classification (NCBI taxonomy): domain Eukaryota; kingdom Metazoa; phylum Arthropoda; class Insecta; order Hymenoptera; family Cynipidae; genus Belonocnema; species Belonocnema kinseyi. The sequence continues at coordinate 78,605,191 of NC_046660.1, read as the reverse complement.
CTGCTCCACCTTCCTTTTCCCTCCTTACAGTATATCCCTACTGTTTTCCTCTATTTCCCATTCACCACTCTCTTTACTTCCCCAATCTTTAATTTCAATTACCACTGTCCAACGCTACGAAAAACTATAAGTAATAAAATTAAAAATGGCAAACAAGGAAACACGTGACAGCATTAACTTCTTTGTAAACAATGAGGTAAATTCGTACGTTTATTGAGTATATAATATGGTCAAGTCTAAACGTAATGACATGACAGAGGGAAAAGGTAACTAAGAAAGGGAAGGTGACATAGCTTGTGTCAGTATGTATAGGCACCACCATATAATAACCAATTAGGAAAAATTCGTAACATCCGAAGAGATTGGAATTTACGAAATATAAAGTTCAGTCTTTGATTTAAGGTTTTGTGCTTTCCTCCACTTTTGATATCTTTCTATTATCTATTGTTAAAGCCAAGATTTTAGTGGTGCAGTATATAAGAAAGGTAGACACGAATGCGGTCTGCAATTCGATTTCGTAAAGTATGAAGCTATCAAAGCCAATGGTCTGAAAAGACCAGCGCAATTACCAATAACTCTTTGACATTCTCTGTCTACGTTTCTTTTTCCCTAAATCATTCCTCAGAAGTTACGCGTATTCGACTGACAAAATACAATATACAGTGAATACTTTCGACGGAAAAGATTGATATAAAAACGGTAAAAAGAAGTATTTTTCTTCTGATTATAGTAATGTTCAGTTTTCGATCTTTTTTATATTTTGAGGTCTAGTTTCAATAAATTTTTATTTTTATTTTCAATTAAATTGTGACTGGTGATGGGGTGGTTTGTTAAAAAAGTAGTATCGGTCAAAGTATAGTCAGTCATTGGGGTGAGAGTTTAAGCAATGCACATCGACGCATAGCAGTGGGAACTAGTAGAAAAGGTAAAAATGTTGTCAGGCCTTAATAAGACACTACAGGATGTTTTCTTCGTTTCTTTCTTAAATGCAAACTGAAGTTCTAGAACTCAAGTAGAAAATCCAACTATTTTTATGTACCCGGAATTTTTTAAATATTTTGTTGTTGTTAAGAGGTTCACTTTTATATTTTTGTTTCGAAATTTATTTCTTTTATTAATAATTCTACTAAAACTCTCGTTTCCCATACGAGTGTGGCGAAAACTGAAATTTATAAGGTTAAGGTGAAAAAATTTTGAATCCTATCTTTTCCTGAATTACAGTATATAGTTGACCTGTAAAAAATTGAATGTGTCTTTGATTTTCAATATTGATGCAAAATAAACATTGTAAAATTAGAATGTTAGAAAGGTTTATTCAATGAATATATTTTCCTTTCCGTTCTTAAAAATCTTCGTTTATGTGCGCGTCTTATTTTTCCATAGCATGACAACGTCGTTGTAGTCGATATGCATTCATTTTAACTCTATGGTTCGAATAACCTAAAAACTTTTAAACAATATTTTTATTGATACTCGAAAATTTTTTTCAATTAAATACGGGTTACATAATTGTTTACGATCACTTGGCGCAGGTAATATAGTTTTAAAGTGTTAAATCTTTGTTAAGGTTTTAAAACTCTTTCATAGAAATTCACTTTATTAAGCCATTCATGTTTGTTTATATGCAAAGAAAGAGCATCAGTAAAAAATCTATGTCAGCTAAAAAGGTAATGAAATTTGGTAATGAAAATCCCACTGAAAAAATTCTGCAAAAAAAATTACAAATACGGAACAAAAAATTTAAACCAGGTAAAAAATTCATTTAGACAAAAACAATCTTAAAAATAAACCGAAAATTTAAAACAGAACAACGTATGGAAAAACTAAAAAATTAAAAAAAAAACTATTGCAAAATTGAAGAAAGCTTGACACTTTAAAAAAAGTTTGTGGGATTTCAATACGCTAGACGTACGTAAAAATTACATGTAAAAACGGTATGCGCGCCGTGATAAATATTTTTAATATAATTGATTAAAAAAAATAAATGAATGAATGAAAATGTATTAAATTATAGAAATTAAATTAAATAGCAATTGGTGCAGTGAAAAGAACATCACATTTTTATATTCACTGTCAAAAATACAACACATAATTATTATCACAATTTGTTTACATGCGTTCACAGAAAAAACTAAGAATGAAATTTGTTTCAGGAAATTTTTCAGAGCGATAAGCTTTTGTTGAGACAACGTCGCGCCTTTAAAAAAATATGCTTATCATGAAAAAAACAAAAGAAGGTTTAACCGATATTTGTGTAAAGTTTATCTAGTGAAGTTAATTTTTGTTGCAGAGAATGTTTCGTCGGAAATCGATATAAAGTTTATCGTCTGTTTTTTCTGTGTTGTGTTTGTTCTTATAAAAGTAATTTATTAATGGGGTTAGATTGGATCTAATATCGAATATTAATAAAAATAAAACTAAAAGTAAAAATTAAAAAATAAATTTAGAACAGACATTGAATTTTTCTTTTCACTGAAATAGTATTCAAATTAAATATTTTTTCGCTCTATAGACAAACTTGTAGTTGAAAACAGAAAAGGACTATTGCACAAAACAATATCTAATTATAATACTAGTTGAATAAAATGATTAAATCGAATTTTACCTCTAGAATGTGGTTTCAGTGCCTTTAATCTATATGAAAAGATTGATACATTCTTTTGTATATAGACCGCTTATAAAAGCTATGTAGCTTTCCATATTATAAAGGTTTATGTTTGTACATATTTGATCATTTAAATTAACTTGAAACTTTTAACACATTTTTTTAATATAAATAATTATTCAAAGGTCACTATAATTGTTTATCACAATTCGTGTATGTTCTGAAATATAAAATAATGTTGCAGTGGATCAGGTAACATCAGAGCGTTGCGTAGTCAGTTGATTTGCTAAAGCAGTCACTTTCTTCTTTGCTTTGTGTGACCCCGATCGTGTTTTACAAATAGGATGCACATTCAGAATGACAATTGGCACAAATTCCAAGAATTTCTCGTGAGATTTGGGATATGGAACGTTGAAAATGCAAAAGAAGGAGATTAGCATCTGCAGAGCTTCGATGAGATGAGTAGACGAACCTAACATGATGCCATTCATTGTCAGCCATTATTCCCTTGCCTGATCATCACCTATTCAAAACAATTTTATCACCCATTTAAAACAATTTTTATATGCATTTAATATATGAGAATTCTTTTTTATTGTTCTTGGATAAATGCTGATTTTAGCTTTCAAACCTGGCAAAAGTTTCGGACAGAAATTTATTCCGAATTATTCCGAAATCTGTACCCGCGACAACCCCAATAAATCCGAACCAATCGGAAAAAATCTACTTTTCGTTCGATCCGGATCGTTTAACAAGTAATCAGATACAATGCGGTTCAATCAGAACAAAATTTCCAATCCGAATAAATCCGAACATAGACCCGTATATACTTAATGTCAATTCCGAATGAATCCGCGTATGGATTGAATTGGATTCATTAGGATATAAAATTGGCTTAGGTCAATCAGATTTTGGATTGAATTGGATTCATTCGGATATAAAATTGTTTTAAGTCAATCAGATTTCGGATTGAAAAATTTTTTATGATTGTTTGAGATTGAATTGGATTAATTTTTAACCGATTTCTACCGAACGAAATGTAGAGTTTTTCCCGGATTAGTTTTGATATATTCAAATTGGTTTGAACAAAAACTTCAGAATTAATCGGATTGCTTCCAAATGAATTCCTATACGAAATTTTCACCAGGTAAATTCTAGAAAAAGTAGAAAAGACTTCACTCTATGGTTAGACGGTTTAGATGTTATTTCGCTCTGCACGTTTAAATTTCTCTGATTCGAGATGGATATGATCATAATCGTATTATTTTAAATATATACCCTCATAAGAATTGCTATTCAACATTATCAACAATTTTATATTTTATTTTCAAAATAAATAATATCCCTTTGTAGATGTCTTATAGAAATAAGCGTTAATAAATAAGTGGAAAATTAGTTTAATTCAAAAATCAATTTACATTGATATTAATGAATATTCAACATTTTCTACCTTAAAATCGCAAGACACTTCAGACATTAAATACTCTTTCTTTCTTTATATTGAAATTGTAAATGTAAATTACAATTACACATTTCTTTGTACATCCTTGATACATCGTATAGCAAAATCAGTCAAAATATAATAATTCTGAGTTATTTTTTAAAACTGAATCTTATTTGGAGTTTCTTGTTTGAAAAAATTCATTAAAAAGATATACTATCCCTTTTAGAATCAATTGTATGGTAAGTCTGCTTGAAAAACCAAAATATCAACCTCAAATGACCAAATAAATAATATAATAATGAAAACAATATCAAATAATAATAATAAATAACAAATAATAAATTATAAATAATGAAATTTCAAAAATATAACCTTAAATACTTCAATCATTTGAAGGATATTGAAAATATATTATTAATTACCCAAAAGTATAATGCACACAATTATTATTATAGTATTAGTGAAAATCAGTCACTTGCCTTGATTATCTAACCGTAAGCGAGCAAAATAAATTTTGAAAATCCAACTGTACATTCGCTCATATGACTTTGGAATAACAAAACAGCGAGAAAAAGCTCCGTCGCGAAAATTGCACAAGTGTGGAATATTAAAGGAACGAATGTGAAATTGTTATAAGGTGGGGAAATTTTCGTTATAAAATAGAAATGTATACGCAGCCGGTAATTTTACCAGTCTGGAGAGTTTTACTACTTAGAGCGTGAGTCATTTTTTTAAACATTCTGAAAGTAGTGATTTTCAACACGCCATATGAATTCAGCGACAATCATATTATTAATTATTAATTAACGTCATTTCACACAAACTGTGGAAATATGCTTTCTAACCTGTAATTTAAATGTGTCTCAGTGACATTTTATGTGTAAATTTGCACTCCAAAGTGCAATGTTTGAAAGTACTTTTTACAGCGTAAGTGATAAAGCTCGATCTTTCTGCATAGAGTTTTTAAAACTAAAGGTGAAAGTATCTACAACAGTTGTTTGGTGATTGTGAATTCTCCTTTGTTAAACCTCCTTCGGCGTTAACGAACACATTCTCATCACGTATCTCATGCTTCGCACTCGAGTTTATCCCTGAAAGTCAGCGTTAAAAAAACGCATTCTTTTTAAAAAAATTTTATCAAATGTTTCATTGCAACTTTTGTCGTTTTTCCATAAACTAAATTTGCTTCCTTTTAATCTTTTCTTCATGATTTAATCTTTACCCATACGGATTTTCTGAGGAGCCTTAACGTTTTTTAGTTTCTAAATTATGTATATACGTGTATATATATAATTAAAAATTTGTCATAAGGACAACCGCATGAAAAATATGTAGCTTTTGGATTATTTTTGATTTTTTGAAAAAATTCATTAGGATGAATTGTTAGACTTTTTGAATACTATGAATAACCATACAAAGAATTTTTGCATTTTAAAAAAAGTGGTCCCAAAAATATTCGAAATGTGCCCACTTTTAAAAAATTTTTCCAAAATGGCTGGCCAAAGAACTTGACATTTAGTTTAGGACACTAAACGAGTGTACCGAAGGGCAATCTAATAGACACACATTCTTATAACCTGTTTTTCGGATTCAGGGGGCCTCAAAACCTGGACATTTGACAAAAGTGGGGGGGGGGGTGTCAAATTTTACACAAATCTAATACCTTCTCTGATAAAAATGTAATAAATAAATCATAAATTGAATTTTTTCTGAATTGAATAAATCTATGAAAGCCGGGATTGTTTTTGAAGAAGATCTAAAAAGAGAAAAAAGAGGAAACGTCTCTAATGTGGTTAAATTTCTTTAATTCGGAAATTTTTGTATCGTAATTTAATAAATTATTTTTACAGAGTGAATTATTTTATATGTTTGTTTTGCATTTAATTCTATTCTATAATGGTATAGTTAAACATTTGGAAGTTTTCAGCTTTATTATTTGAAAAATTTAAATTTTTTTAATAATAATAACTTTTTTAAATCGGAGTATTTTGACAAATATATATCTATTTACATGATTGTGCAGAACACTAAGGCCGGGCATTATTTCAAATTATTAAGTTTTTTGTATACCTTATTTAGTTTATTTTTCAATATTTTTTTAATTTGTTGTTTATTATTTGTGAAGATCTCATATAACTGGTGGTTTTTACAACTTTTCGAAAAATCTAAATTGAAAAATTATCTTTTTGTTTAAAAATGAAATATAGTCACCAATAACAATTTGATATGCTCTATCTGTGTTTCTTTTACACTAAATTATTTATAAAACGTGAATAGTTTTCGTCTGACAAAATATAACATACATTGAATACTTTTCACGAAAAAGTTCAACATAGGAAAAGAAAAAACTATCATTTTTTTTAGAACATAGCAATTTCAAGATTTTTACTTCGTTTTACATCTTAAGCTATAGTTGCAACAAATTTCTCGTTTTAAATTTCAATTATTGGCGGGATGAGGCTTAGTATCAAGGAGTATTACAGAACAAAGTATAATCACACATTTGGGAAAGAGTTGCAGTTGTTCATCTCAACGAATAGTTAGCCATGGGAACCAGTAGAATGGGTAAACCTTAGTCAGAAATTTATGAGGTAGTTCAAGACCATGTTTAGTCAGCCCGTTGAAAGATAAGTATTACATTTCAGGCAACTGTGAGAAACTTTAGGGTGGAGTAAGGAGAGTAGTAAAAGAGGAATCCAGTGGTATAACTTAAAACACAGTCAGGCATTCAAAGAGCAGTAGAACACGAAAATGCAGTCCACAAGTAACGTCACTAATTTGAGGGAGGGAGAGAGTCGCACCAAAATATATAACTGGAATCAATTTAATAATTAACTAAACAATTTGACGATCAGTTTTATATTTCAGACTTGAAAATTTTTCCCCTATTCAACTCCTTTCTCCTTATTAAAAGACTTCTTTCTTTTTAGTCTGCATCAAAGAAACTTTTCGTTTTTTCCTAGGTTTTATGCTTCAATGTGAGCTGAATTAATAGATACTAGTGAGAAAATTCCACTAATTTTTGGTAAAATGGTAATTTTTTGTTTAAAAGTCTATTATTATTGTTTTGGTTCAGAAGTTATCTAGTTTGGTGAAAAATACTACTATTTTGATCATTTTTTTTTCTTTTGTGTTAAAAATAAAACTATTTGGTAAAAAGACATCTTTTGTAGTCAAAAAATCAACTACTTGCTTGAAAGTTAAATTATTTTGCTGAAAGTACTTTTTTTGTTGTTGAAAATTTATCCATCTGGTTAAAACCTTAAGTATTCTGTTGGAATACGTTACTTTTTATTGTCAAAATAAATTCTTTCAAGTCAAAATTAAATTATTCTATTTATGAACAAAAATTAAAGTTTTTGGTTAAATAGTCAACTATTGTGGTGCATTTTGTTCTCGTTCAGTCCAAAATTTGACTAATTGTTCAATAATTTACAAATTTTTGTTGAGAATGCGTCTTTCTATGTAGAAATTTAATCATCCTGTTTAAAAAATCATATTTTTGTTTAAAAGGTCAAATATTTGGCTCAGCGTTGAACTCTAGGATTGAACAGTGATTTTTCCTGAATTCTTTTTTTTTCATTTTATTTGAAAATTTGTCTTATTCTAGCTTTAAGAGTAATTATTCCATTTTTAATTAAAAGTTACTATATCCGTTTTTGTTAAAAATACAAAGTTGGTTAAATATAAATCTTTTCTGGATAAAAATCAATCACTTGTGTCACAAATTTAAGAATTTGGTTTTAAATCAACTTTTTTGTTAATAATCCATATTTTTAAATTAGAAATTTCACTTTTTTCAAAAATTCATCTTTTTGGCTTAAAAATTCAACAATTTCGTAGCAATTTAAACTATTTAAATAGAAATCGACTTTTTTTGCTTGAACCCCATATTTATGTTTTAAAATTATACTATTTTAACAGAAAATTCAACTTTTTTCGTAGAAAATTAAATTATGTGGCTGAAAATGAAACTATTTAATTTTAAAATTGAACTGTTCGGCATTAAATCAACTTTTTGGGTTAAACAATTACTTTCTAGGTTTTAAAATTAAACTATTTTGCAGATGGATCATTTTTAATTGAAACTTCAACTTTTTAGTTGAAAATTAATCTTTACTGATTCAAAATTATCTTTGTTGTTGAATATTCATCTTTTCGGTTAAAAAGTTCAAAATTTTCTAGAACATTCGTTCTTTAGTTTGAAAATTTAACATTTTTATTGAAAATTCGTCGTTTTCGGTGGAATATTTGGTTAAAAATTGAACAATGTTGTTAAAAATTCAATTATTGGTTACAAATTTAACTTTTCTTAAAGTTATCTTTTTTGTCGAAAATGTAACCGTGCTTAAAATAGCTTTGGAATTAGCGTAGTGGACTGAAATAGAGTGTTGACAGACGATAAACGATTATGAACCTTCTTGGTTACAAATTTACATTCTTCTCGAAAATCCAACTGTTTTCATGAAATTCATCTTTTCGGCATAGAAATTTAACTATTTGGTTAAACGTTTTACTATTTTGTTAAAAATTATTTTTTAATTGAAAGTTCAAATATTTGTTTTTAATGCAACTATTTGGTTAAAATATAATTTTTGTTTTTAAAAAAATTCGTTCGTAGAATTAAAAATTCAACCAATTAATGAATCACTAGTGCAATCAATCGAATATTGAGCCACTGCAGTTTGAAATTCTAGGCAGTCAAGTAGTATGGATCCACGTATAGTCAGCCTTACTTATATACATATTTCACTAATAAGACAGGCATTTAGGAGGCAGTACAGGTCAATTTCCAGTGAGTCAATTGTGGAAGTGCTATAGATAAATGTTAAATCAGACAAAAAATTGAAACTACAAAATAATGTTTGTATCTTCAGGACATTTTCCTAGCTGCCATTGATACTTAACATAGGAACAAAAAATCCAAAGAATAAAATTAATTATGTCAAGAGCCCTGTGAAATTGAAATTAGGTATTCAGTGAAATGAAATATTTTGATGTCGGAAATTAATAATATCGTGGTTGCTATAAAAGAGAAAAAATAACGAAACATTAAGAACGGAGATAGAAAATGCAGACTCAACAAATGCAAACAATAAGAATGAAATAAGTGGAGGAGATGAGAATGCGAACGAGAGAGGCATAAGGAAAGAGCCCTCTTTCAAGCGGATGAATTTCGCCAGTTAAGTAATCCTTGCTTCAGAACTCCGGAATGGAAACACTGGAAGTAGAGGGATAAGAGGGATAAGATATTCTGATTTTCCCGGAGATAAAATGAGCAACACCGCTTTTACTTGTGTGTAACATGCACTCATTGTTCACATCAAGTATGAGACACTCCGAGATATTTCGAAGACCAAGATTCTCCAAATAAGTTTAATTTTCCAAGTACGAAGTGCTGTTGAAGGCGCCCCTTTTTTATATTCTGATTTTTTTTTAGAAGAATAATATGTCAGGTTTGATTATGATCGTTTGATTATGATCGTTTTGATTGTTTGATTATTACTACTAATAATTGAAAACATTAAAATTAAACCATTTTAAATAGTATGCAAATGTAAACTGTAAAGCCTTTCAGGTTATTGGCAAAATTAGGCATACTTTTATTTCTTATAGAAATATTTTGAAGTTGAAAATTAAAGATCTACCTTGGATGCCCGTAGTACTTGATCTTTTTCAAATCTAAAGCGTAAAACATTAATAACATATATAATTTATCTATTTTTATATAATTTTTGTTGCTTATGCTTTAACTAATAAATATATTTTACGTTTTATTTATTATATATCTTTAAGTTTCTTTTTTAATAAATGAGTTTTTAATTTTTTTCTTAATTAAAATACTTCTAGAAAGCTTTTCACCTTTTTGACTCCTAATTTAATTTTAGCAAAAATAATTAAAATTCTAAAATCTATCATAATCAAAGCTTTGTAATTTCAAGCATGAGTGCACTATTTAACTCTCCTATTTTATTCTGTTCAAAAGACAGAGTGATTTCAAATATTTTTCAAAAATGATAACTTTTCCCTTTTCAAATCTTTAGAAACTAAAAATTAGAAAAATGTATACCTTGTTAATTAGCTTTTAGTTTAGAACTTTCAACATTAATTTATATATAAACCTTTTAACATTGTATCGTATAAAATAATTAAAGTCTATACTTTAAAACATAATGTAAACAAATAATTAGTTAAATATTTTATTTAAACCTGAAATTAGTGGTTGATATTAAAAATGTTTGCATTCGAATTGCTAAAAAATGTTAGAATGCTAAATGTATATCCTTAAAAATTCACAGCTTTCACGAATAAAATAAAATAAATTATTTCCTTTTTCCAAAATTGAGAGCTTAATATTTAGAGCAATTAAAATTTGTCAGATTGACGAATCTCTGAATATCTCCAAATTCCTTTAATTCTCTTAAATCCTTGATTTCTTTAAATTCCCATGATTATTCTGAATTTCCTTGATTCCTGAAATTCTCTAAGCGCTCTGATATCCAGGAAATTCTTTGGATTCCCTCAAATCATTCAGTTATCTAAATTGCTTGAATTCTCTGAAATCCTTGATTATCTTTAAAATTCCCAGTATTACTGAAACAATCTAAATTCCTGGAACGCTCTGAAATGACTGAAATTCTTTGAATTAACCGAAATTCTTGAAGGTCCTCAAGTCTATGAACGTTTTACTTTCTCTGCATTTTCTAAAGTCTTTAAAAATTCGTATTTTCCTAAATGTCATTAAATCCTTGATTTCTCTAAAATCCTCGAATTTCTCCATCTCTATATCCTGTAAAAAACTTGAAAATTCTGAATTTCTTGAATTATATGAATTCTGGATTATCTATGAATTCCTATCATATCTTCGGTTCTCGAAATTACTTAAATTTTTCAAATACTCTGAAATTTCGGAGATTCTCTTAATTCCCTACACTTCTGGAATATTCTGAATTCCTGTCATTCTTTGAATTCTCTTTATACTTTAAATTCATTCAAACTTTCTGAATTCCTTAAATTGCCTTAATTTCTTAGATTATCTTTTATTAATTCAATTCTACTTAATTCATCTGAATTTCTTGCATTATTTCATATTCCGTGGAGTGCACGGAATTATCAGAAGTCTGAAGATTTTACAAATTACAGTAATTCAGATAAATCAAAGAATTTAAATGAATTCAGATATATCTGGTGATTTGGAGGAATTAAAAAGATTTCAAGAAAGTGAAGAACCCAATAATTTTGAATTTCACATGATACCTTATGATATAATAGTTACCTGATAATGATTTTTATCCTTTTTAAAAATGGTCCAATTCCGAATTCCTTATTACGAATTAGATTCGTTTACAGTGCTTTCTAAGGTTCTTAATTTTTGAATTCTCATTCTGAAACATTAAAAAGTTTTAAATTTATAATTTTGTTATTTTAGTGTTGTTGAAAAGATAGTGATATCCTAAAAGGTACAGTTTTTATTGCACAATACACAATTTATTGAATAATAAGGCAATCAGAATAAGAAGCGTTGTAATATGCACACGTACCGCATTATTTTTTCTATTTGTTAATTTTTAATCTTGTTTTTCACCAACGGGTATGATTAGACCATTAATCTTATGACCCTTCAAAAATTAGCCTTAGGACAGAAATATTTGTTTTAAAAAGTTAAAAAGGAAAATCCTGAAGATCACTTTTGTAAAATATAATATTATTAAATTTATTTCCCTAGCTGTTGCAACAAGTTGAAGTTAATTGTACAAAATAACTAAAAAACCCAATTTTACGTTTACATTTTCAGCGTGATTTTTCAATACCCAGAAAGCCAAGATATTTAAAATAAGGCTTATTTTAGGCAACATTTAATTTTCTCTCTAAATATTTTTTAAAAATATTTTTAATTGCAGTCGAGCAGCGCTTCCGCCTTCGAAAGTCAATGCTGATTTTCAATACACCATCTGGGTAATGGTTTGCTACTATTTATCGGTAGCGTAACTTGCACTAAATCTCTTCTAAATTATAAGAGAAATAAATTTATCTCTCTTACAAAAATCGGAATTGTCTCAGGCGTATTTTACGTTCTGAATCGTGAAAGAATAACCGAACCGCTATGAATATCCCTATCAGGTTAAAAATAAAACTCAGTCGTTTGGTAATGGCAGAATATGAAGGTACTAAGACACTCTGGATATTTTATTTCAGTCTCTAAAAGTAGGTAATCCAAGTGGCGGTTCACCATCTTTCTTTTATTGGCAGTGACTTCGCATGGTATTATTATCTCTCCACCGATAGTCTCGCGGTTATACGAGCTCAGAGAACGCGACACTATAGAAGGTAACGACGTTCAGCAAGCTCCACTTGACCTCTATGGTGGGACTTTATTAAAAATATCGATGCTACTACCCTTATACGTCCTTATGCGATACCTGACTCTCATGGCCTGTACGTCTACCTTCTGACGACATTCGAGACTAGTGACTCGTATGGAAGTGAACGACGGACGAGTGACGGCAAAGAATTTCAAACGACCGTGTCGAAATTTCCCGCGAGAGAGATTCTTGGTCGCGTTTTTCGCAAAAAAACTTGTATAATTGCGTGTTTAAACTCTAATCTGATTTTTAAGGATTCACTCTACCGAACAGGTGAAATTACGGTTGGAAAAACCTTTTCAACCTTTTCCCATTACCATGAGAATAAGGCTTTGGGTGCTTTTACATTTTATGTGACGCTATTTACTGTGATTTTTGACTCATCTGATGTTATCGAAAAATTTATAAAATATCTGACTACTCATCCCGATATTCGAGTCGTCGAGACACATTCAGTTTTTAATAATGATTTTCAATTTAATTTTATATTACCATCAATTAACTAGTGAATAACAAGTTAAAGATATTTGACATTAGTATAATAATACTTTCAATTAAATTCTTGAGACATATTTGTTCATCTGAGAACATTGATTCTTTTCCTTCCTTTCATTTGAATTCTTTTTTTTTAATACTACTTTTTTTCTCTGATTTTAAGTAACTTTGTCTCTTTCTCTTTTGAATTAAATTGAAACCGAAATAAAAGAACTCAATAAGAAACCCCAAATATTCTTGGTTGAAAGTTAATTTATTTGTTTAGAAGATCTATCAATATGTTTTCGGATCAGAATCCATCTGATATAGTTAACAATTATATGTGGTTTCATATTTAATTATTTTGTTGAAAATGCTACTACTTTTTAAAAATGTATTCTTTTCGTTGAAATTGTTCCTTTTGGTTGAAAACTTAACAATTTTTTTTAATTCGTTTAATGTGTGTTTGAAAGTTAATCTTTTTTACTAGAAATTTATAGATGCCCTACTTTGACGGCCTGTACACTGCCATTTGTAGACGCTAAAGTTTTAAAGTAGAAGCTATTTCAATCCGATTTTCGCTCCTACTTTGGCGCTCTAATGGACAAAAATTTCTAAATCTTCCACTTGGAGAGTCAGAATAGGAGCCCATTTTTTGCTTTTATTATAATGCGCTACATTTTACCTTCCTGTAAATAATAAAAATAATTGACGAGAGAATTATAAGAATAGAATAAGATGAAAACATAACGACATTTGAAAAATATTTCGAGGTTTATTGCATAGGCATTCAAGATCAATTTCTTATTAAGCGTTAAAGAGAAAATGTATCATTCGTTGAATTGATGAATGTGTAAAATAATTTTTTTTTCATTCGTCAATAAAACCTATGTTTTATGTAACTAAAATTGAAAATTTCTGTTTGTTGCTAAATGAAGATGAAAAATGTTATAAAATATTTACAAAATGTCACAGTATATTTCTTCCACTCAAGTTTTGTGAATCAGTTGTAAAAAAATATTCTTTTCGCGCACTTAAATTTGTGTTCCTGAGGAATAATTAATCTTTTTTGCCTTATCATTTTAAAATAAAATCTCGCAAAATAGAACGATGTTTTATCACTCAAACTGAGGAATTATTATTATTAAAAAATATAAAACTATTATGAACGAGTAACAGTGTTATAAAAGCGAATAAAGTGTTATAATAAATTAAAACATTTACAGTCTGTCAAGTTAAAGCGTGGGTGGCTTTACTCGCAGTCGGTAAGGTGTATCGACATGATTTTGGTGTCAAAATATTAAGAAGAGCTC
>NC_046660.1:78578842-78590892 GCF_010883055.1 Belonocnema kinseyi | reverse complement strand
GAGGGAGCTCTTCTTAATATTTTGACACCAAAATCATGTCGATACACCTTACCGACTGCGAGTAAAGCCACCCACGCTTTAACTTGACAGACTGTACTATGAAGTCAACATCGTAGTATTATAGAAAATCATAATCAGTTTTATTATTCCACTCGTTTTCCTTATTTTCTAATTCCACTTTTTCTGAAGTTGGGTTTTTGCCTTCGAAATCTATAGAAATATAACATTACTAATTATTTGTAATGTGATTAAAGAATTAATTATTACGATAATAATAATAAGTAACGAAAAATTCGTGCTATTGCTTTATTTGATGTTTTCATTTTAATAACCTATAGGCAAAATCAGCATAAAAGATTGTTATCTTTCTTAGCTTTTTCTTCTTCCGTTTCTTTCCGCGAGTCAGATACCGTCTTTTGAGGTTTCTTAGAGCTGCTATTTTTCGTAACAATTTAAAATTTTTCCGCTGGTTTCTGTTTTTTATTTTGTTTTCAGCAATTTTGAAGATGTATGCAATCAATTCCTTCTTTTTCACGAAGGCAAAATTTTTATTTGCCTTTTCTTTGGAAGAGAAACCAATGCACGTCAATTTATGAATTTTTAGTTTCAAAGAAATATTTGTATTTGAAAAATATAAAATTTTACTAATAAGAGCATTAAATAATTTCAAATCAACCGAGGGCTGAATTTTTATTTTCCCATTAGATGAGTAGTTCGCTATGGATGATCCATATATTGCAAAAATCGTCTTACGGACCAGGACTTTTGAGCTCATTGTTCGTTCAGCCATCAATTCCCAGTAAACCTTTTTGTTTTTAGAAATATAAAAACTGCAAAACGCACTACATCCAAAAAATCAAATACCTATCTATAAACACGAATTCGATTTTTTAAGGAGTCCAAAAATATTGACAGTGTACAGAGGGGTTGGATTTTTGCATTAAGGGTTAGAGGCGAAAAATCGGTGATTGTAGTTTTTATAAGCCCAAAAATCAGTAATTTTGTTCACACTTTAATATTCTAAAAATAATTATTTGTTGACAAAGTCCTATCTGCGTGTTAAGCAGGTGTTGTCATTTAACGTGAAGGGGTAAAGCCCAAAAAGTGTTGTTGATATTTTTTAAGAGGTCAAAACTCAGAGACTCTATTAACACTGTAAAATTATGAAAAAGATGATTTTTTGACAAAGTCATATCTACTGGGTAATAAGGGGCTGTTTTTTAACATTAAGGGATAGGGCCCGAAAATTCGCGGTTCGTATTTTTGAAGAGCCCAAAAATTAGAGACTCCATTTTTCCTGTAAAATTCGAAAAAGATGATTTTTTAATTCAAATATTTGCCTGTTTACAAGAGGATGTTTTCTAACTTTAAGAGTTAAAGCTCGAAAATGGGGGATGGTATTTTTAAAGAGTTCCAAAATCATAGACTCCATTTCCACTGTAAAATTCGGAAAAAAATTTTTAACACACATATTTACCTATTTACAAGGGGTTGTTTTTTCACATTAAGGGTTGAAGCATAACAATCGGTGCTAGTATTTTGAAAGAGCTCAAAAACAGAGACTCTAGTAACAATGTAAAATTTTGAAAATGATTGTTTTTTTGACAAAGTCATATTTACCTGTTAACAAGGGGCTGTTTTATTAAGATTAAGGTTTAGAGCCAAAAAATCGGCGCTCATATTTTTGAAGAGCCCAAAAATGAGATACTTTAGTAACACTAACATTTTGAAAAAGATTATTTTGTGACAAAGTCATATCTGCCTTGTAACAAGGAGCTTGATTTTAAGATTTTCGAAAATGCCCACACTGATTTCTGGGCTCCAACTCTTCATGTAAAAAACCGCCTAGTTACCAGGAAAATATGACTTTGTCAAAAAATAATCTTTTTGGGAATTGTGCAGGGTTCCTCGAGTCTCTGATTTTTGGGCTCATCAAAAATAGCAACGCCGATATTTGGGCTCCAACCCTTTACGTTCAAAAGCACCCCTGATTAGCTGGAAGCTGCTATTTTGTCAATAAAAAATCCTTTCTTAGAATTTTATAGTGTAAATGGAGGCTCTTATTTTTGGGGGTTTCAGATAAACCAACTCCCATTTTTGGGCTTCAACTCTCAATATTAAAAAACAGCCCCATGTTAACAGGCAAATATTGTTTCTTAAATATAAAAATATAAATATAAGCAATATAAATATAAGCAATATAAATATTTTTGTTAAAAATCCGTCTTCTTTCAATAAATTCATAGAAATCACGCAATTTAATTGATTCACGGACTTCGCGGAATTCAGGAAATTCGTGAAATTCACCAGATTAAAAAAATGCACGAAATTCAATTAATGCATGGCATTCAAGGAATTCACGAACATCATGAAATTAACGGAATTCACGGAATAAATGGAGTTCACAGATTTCATGGAATTCGTGCAATCGACGGAATACACGGATTTCACGAAATTGTTGGAATTCGCGGAATTCATAGAATTTACGGAATTCATGTAATTCGCGCAATTTGTGGAATTCATAGAATTCACGGATTTCATGAAATTCGTTTTTTTAAGAAATACACGGAATCCCTGGAATTAGTTAAATACGCAGAATTCATAGAATCCTCGTTATTCATAGAATTCGCGGAATTCACAGAATAAGCGGAATTCGCGGAATTCATAGAATAAGCGGAATTCGTAGAATAAGCGGAATTCGTAAAATTTTCGGAACTTATAGCATTCATGGAATTTACGAAATTCACGGATTTCATGGAATTCATTCAACTGAAGGAATACATGGAATTCACAGAAATCGCGGAATTCGCATAATTGACAGAATTCACGAAATTTGTGGAATTTATGGGCTTGACGGAATCCATAGAATTTGTAGGAATAATGGAGTTCACGAAATTCACGACATGCCGTGAATTAGTTAAAAAAAGTTAAAATAAAAAAGTGCTGAAAAATTTTCTGGATTGGTTTTTGCACAAAATAGCGTGTGATACACGTAGCCACAGTCAATTATTTACTACTCGTGTGATTGTAGCATTAGCATATTAGACCCCCAAAGCGTGGGCGAAGTGGCTAGATGTAAACCATGGAGAACACTTGAGACCATAATTCAGTATTGCGTTGTTAGGTGGTGGAACTGATCACTTTTGTCGTTTTTTTCCAGACCCCTAAATCGGATTGCCCTACGCTATATGTAAAGAAATTAATATGTTAATCAAGTAGGGGACTTGTTGATTCCCAGCTCTTTGAATAACGTACTATTTCTAACTGGTTAATAGAAAAGAATGTCTCAGAAAAAAATGTATAGTTCGTTTTCAAGGAATCATCTACGTTTACAAATGAAAAGATTTTATTAAAAAAAAAACGAAGTGAAAAGTGCTAATTCGTGGAGACTAAATGAAAAGGTGCTACAGAATTAAGGGCGTTGGTATTCACAATACAATTTATACGAGATTTTAAAGCTTTGAGAGCTTGCCAAGTGAGATAGTATCTTTTTATTTTGTCTCCACAAGTTAGCACCTTTTCAGTTGGTTTCTCCGAGATAAAACCTTCGGATTTGGACAAGTTGATATAAGCTACTTAAGGAATTCTAAGTTATTTTAATATCTTTTGCCACCCATTAACAACAGCTTTTATTTTTAAGCTCACATAAAACACTTCACATTTCTTGATGAATAAATTTTACATTTTTCTTTTACATTTCCAAAGATGTCACACTATTTCAATCCTTAAAGCTTTCTCCTGTCGTTACGTCTATTTTTTATGAATTTGTATGTAGTAATTGATACAAATGTGCGGGAAATGATTACAATGACACAGATACTGTCTATTTTTAAATGCAAACGATAAAAATATTATTATTTTTTAATTACTTGATTTATCATGCTGATAAATTTTCAAGTTAAAATTTATAAATTCCGGATAACGACTTAAATAAGGTGTTAGTACTTATTAATGGCGATATACCGCCACTGTAGGAAATCTAACATAACGTCGCTTCCCCAAATTAGGACATTAGATTCGCCCAAACTGGATCAGAGGACAAATTCATTCGCCCCAATAGGTTTATCAGAACATCTTGAAATATTCTTTATTGTTCAATAAAATTATTTGTTTATATCATCACATGCGCCCAAATAACATTGACCTTAGTTTCCTTTAATCCTTTTACTAGAGAGGCAGTCTCTTGAATACTATCTGCTCCTGTGAGAAAATCATCTACGTAAAAATCCTGGCGAATAATTTTCGCAACCCTAGGGTCGGGTTTTACACATTTAGAAGTAAGTTTATTTATACATCTAATTTCAAAGAAAGAGGGTGATGCTGTGCCATAGGTGACTGTTGTTACTTTGTGCCCATGAGACTGTTAACATGAAATCGCTAGAGAATTCTTTGTAGAATATTCTGTTCAGGTGTCATTTGAACTTAGCTGATGGAATTTGTTTTTTACGAAATATAACGATAATAGCTGATTGTGAACACAAGCACATTTTTTGGTTGACAGGTCTATTTCGCCATATCGAAAGATCTAACTATATCAATTCAAGACAATAAAGTAGATATACAAGGTGCAGATACTCCATGATAAATACGTTAAACTGAATCTGAATATCTGATAACGAACGGTATTCTTCAAAAGTCAAACATTTTTGTTGTTTTTCCTTTTTCTTATAAAATAGAAAGGTATTAAACCCTATTTTTTAAAATCGAATATGTTCGATGTATCACATACTGGCATCATTCATTTTTATTCTTTCACAAAATTTTCAAACCAGGTTTATTTTTACTTAAATTGTTTTATGCGAAACGTATCTTAAACGATAAATAATTCACAAAAAAAGTTCGACATATATTTCAAGGTATTTTTTAGGTTTCTAAAGTCGTCTTAGGATCAGAGGCACATTTACAATCACTAATCTTGAAGCATTCCATCAACTTTTCCATTATGATTTTCTTAAGGAACGATTTTATAAAATAGAAGCGATTATCAGTTTTAATTTTCAAAAGTCGGCAATTTGACTAAAAACATGTTCGTATTGAAGGCTAGTGTATAAAGCCGTCCCGTTACGGTACTATATAACACAGGAATATGCAACCGCCATATTGGTTCTTGGACAGTTCGCGGGGAACATTGCGATAAGCATGTTCTGTAGTTTGCTTAAAATTAAGTTTAGAATACAAGAAACATGGAAAGACTGTCAATGTGGATCAGAAATTATAGACCCGATAAATGGAAAACGAATTCAAGTTCATGATTATGCAAAGTAAGTACGCATATTTATGACAATAACAATATAATTTAAATATATTGGGTCTTAAACTTATGTTTATATTTACTTATATATATATATATATATATATATAAACTTATGTTTATATTACTTTATATTTACTTATAAAAGTATTGTATTAATGTTTGAACTATAATCTATTAAATCTGAATGCGGACTTGATCGTTCATCGACTAACTCAATGAATCATTAGCGGCTCATAGCTGAGCAGCAGTAGATCATGGGAGGGGAGATATGGAGCAGGCAAGATGAAGCAGGCGTTCTCAAATACTAAACAATTCCCTCCCGACCGTCATCATCTTGATCTTCTGATCACTTCATCTCACCTTGATCTTCTTATCTCATATATATATATATATATATATCTTATTTTATTTCCACCGTTAGTCTCAGCTGTTATTATGGCAGCTTTCTTATCACACCATAATGTCATAGGAATCAATTTTTCAGCGTGTTCAAAGATCAGTCTCAAAGAATTATACATTGACAACATGTCTCTGCTCGCGTCACTCGTTGCCACATATTTATTGTCCCCTGTAGCTAAGGCATCATATAATTGTTTGTCATGTTACCAATTTATAGCATCGCCAAATTATTTTATCAAGAGACCACAAGTAGTTATAGAGTTTTTGCAATCAGCAAAACTTGCATAAGAGAAACCTGCCAAATCATCCGTCTCTTCTCTGTATATCAAACCCAATTTTCTGATCCCTCATAGATAACGAAATATTCTTTTGTCCATCGTCCGGTAAGTCTCTTTGAGATTTACTTGATGTCTGCTTAGTACGTTTACAGCATACGAAATGTCTGACCTAGGAGTACCTTTGGGGTGAGAGTGGCTAAAACAATATCTCTGCAATATTTTTCCAACGCACTTTTCTCGACTCAACTTTGATTTTGTGTTTTCGATCTCGCCTTATATTTATGTTAAGAAATTTTTTCGGTTCGCCAAGAACTGTCATTTTAAATACTTTACCTAATATTTTCTGAACTGCATTCAACTTTGCTTTGTCATTACTAATTATTAATACATTGTCAACGTAGAAAAGTAAAATGAGTCATTTCTCACTTTCTTAGCAAATAAACAGACATGGTTCTAAATCCGAATTTTTCTAACCCATTTTTACAACTTCCTCGTTAAACGATCATATCACTTTTTGGAGTTGACTCACAGTCCGTACAGAGCACATTCCAATTTACACACCTTTTCTTGCCTTTCTTTCGTGGAATGATTTGTTCCCTCTGAAATTTCCATGTAAATTTGCTCATCAAGTCTTCCGTTTAAGAAATCAGTTTTTACATCAAATTAGCAAATTTGAATATCAAATTTATTTGCTATGGCTACTGCACCATGCACCAATGGCAATATCGATACGACGGCATAAGTTTCTCTTAACTCATGAAAATTTGTGTCTTTAAAATCTCGCAGCAGAAGTAGCGCCTTATATTTGAAACACCCATCTACACCAATTTTTCGTTTGAAAATCCATCAGCTGTCTACTGAAGAAACTTTTTTGCTACTTTTAGTTGCATTCGGTTTGTCTATTACTTTCCAAATTGGATTTTTCCTCATTGAATTCAGTTATTCTGCTGTTGTCTTTTCCTAATGCAATGTTTCTTAAAAAGACATAGCTTTATTATAGTTTGGTGGATCAGAATTAATATCACACAGTAGCGCGTGATCAATTTTATCTGGTGCTTTCTCTTTTTGCTCATCAAGCTCATAATTTCTTCTGTCAAAGCATACGTACAAAGAGCTCTCCTCAATATCGTTATCAATATTCAAATTTACAAAACGAATAAGCCAATCTTGTAATTCACCTGACTTCATATCATTTTGCTCATTCAATTTTACCTTATCTCTGTTGGGACGTATGGATAGAACACTCGCCTTAATATTTTCTTTAGCAACCAAATTTGGAAAACTGATGTCTTGAATAGAGTTATCGATCAACTTTATTATTCCTAAAGGGTTTTCTTTTCCTTTGGGATTAGTTATCATTTTATTTGGCCTTCCTAATCATCGCACGTTTGCTTTTCTATTTTTGACAATTCTTTGGCACTCTCTTTATCATTGTCGAACTCAAGAAACCATTTACTTTTATAAATCTCTTCTGTAACAGGTGGCCATGCTTCAATAGAATTTTCCTTATATTCATCATTATATACTCATTTTTCATTAAAACGATCATTTCTTCTCGGGTAGATTTTTCCGTCTTCTGGCCTTAGAAATTAATATTTCGGAGGAATATATATCCGACTAATACAACTAAGATACCTTCAGCTCGGAATTTTGGTCCCACCTTTCCTTGTTCTTTTATATATGTCAAACACCCAAATCTTTTAATTTGATTTATAACGGAATGATGATTAGGGGCAAATTTTTTAAGGGTGTTATCATATTGTTAGACATATGAGGCGTCCGATTATATACATACAGAGCCGCATTCATTGCCAAATCCCGAAGATTTTCCGGTAATTCGACATCGTACATGTATGATCTAACCTTATTTTCCAATGTAAAATTGAATCTCTCACCCGCAGCTTTGTGTTGAGGCATATCTGGTGGAGCCACTTGAAATTCTGTGCCTAATTTCTTAATTACTTCTTTTGTGTACCCGCCAGTATATTCAGTGCCTTGATTGGTCCTGAGATAACACACCTTCGCATCATCCCCCACGAGATTCCTGGCGCTTCTCACAAACATTTCAAAGCTGATACCAGTCTCGCTCTTATGTTCCATTGCATACGTAATGGCTAAGCGAGAGAAATCGTCTATAAAGATGGATCCAAATCGATATAACTTAGTATACGCTGCTGGCGTAATGGGTCCCATAACATCAGAATGAATTATTCAAAGTGAAAATGTTGCTCGAGTGCGCATAAAATTGAAAGGCATCTCAACTAAAGGCGCATCTTTAATATTGTGAATTTTCCGATCCTAAATTGTGATGTCAAAATCAGTGTTTTTATTAAACTTTTACTCAGGAAACCCGGTTATACATCATAGCTACGGAATAAGTCAAGTGACTGATGAAATTAGAATGTTATAAGTTAATTCAAATAATTTAACACGATGGTTGAAACCTCCTGCGATGATGCTGTAGGTTTACAATTACGAGCGGCTACGAGCGTTGGTGGTGACAACAGTCACCAGTGGATGTTTTCTTAGAGGTACCACCTGCCACTCCACGGGTTTTTCGTTGCTTGCATCCTGATGATCAAGAAAGATTCTTACAATGCGACAGGTGTTTCTGAGCTGCTGCCAATACTCTACTGATTCCTAAATGTTCAAGATGTTTAGTGCATCTTGCGTGCACATTGCCTTATTCATGCCTTAACTTGCTATAATTGTGGATCTTGGTTGTATAGGTTGACTGCAAATTTCGGTTAAGCGGACAGGCAATGTCGATGATGTAAACTCTTTCACCTTTTTTTCTTGCATTACGATGTCAGGTCGATTGGCCCGAATGTCCGTTTGGATAGTAACATCTCAATATAAGATGAAATCTTCGCTTTCTAAAGCGGGCATTGAAATGTATCTATAGAAGGACATCCATTCTTTTAAGAGTCCTCGGTTTAGGCAAAGTTGTTGATGTATAATGCCCGCTACATCATTATGTCTGCGTATATTATCTCTGAGCCAATACGCGACAGCCATAAATAATGTGCTCGATGGACTCGTTGGTATCTCCACATAATCAGCACCGGTCAACCACGTCTTGATGTAACACGTGTTTGCGATAATTTCTGGTGCTGACAACCTTGTCTTGTATTACAATGAAGAATCCTTCCGTTTCTAGATACAGAACACCCTTTCCTAGCCAAATATTAGATACCGCACTATCCACTTCATTTTGATCTAACGTGTTGAGGTGCTAGCCACAGATGGCCTTCTGCCTCCATTGCATTTCTAATTCCTCTATGGTTTCTGCCCTGATATTCAAGGCCCTATATGAGGCAAAGTTTAAGAGCGTGCAGTCAAGATCCGATTGAAAGATGGTACTATAAAGCGAAAAATTTTGTTTGCTGTTAAAGTAGTCTCACAACTGTATAACATGTGACACACCGATTTTTGACATTTATAACGTCCCTACCCCCTAAATGTCGTGGTAGAGCTACCCTTTCAATCCCTGAATTTCTGAAGTGCATTTGGTACTTCGTCATTTCTACTTGTGTTGATCGCCCTGATTTTGTTTGCCGAGTTAAGAAAACTCTTCATAATCAATCTGAGTCTCGTAGTGAAGGCAGGCGTCAGGCTTATCTCAACTATCGTATGTTGAATACCTTTAAATTCAAGAATACCCAGATATTTATATGATTCGCCTGCAGTCATTGCCTCGATGTCATTTTCGAACTCATGCTCTAACTCTGCGGTCCCTAATTCACCTCTGATTAAATGCACTATTCCACCATTATGTAGTCCGAACTTCATGTAGATATCCTTAGAAAACTGCTGTATGACATCGATCACTTCCTACACTTCATGGGTTGAACTAGCGTAGAACTTCAGGTCATCCATATAAAAAAGCTGGGTGACTTGATGAACATCCTCATTATCATGAATTCTGAACCCATGAGACATGCTTTTTAGTGTTTTGCTCAATGGATTAAACGCTAAACAGAACCATAGTGCGCGGAAGGAGTCTCCTTGAAATATTCCCGTTGTAAAGCGTATTGATTTAGTTATCCTTGGTTGTTCATGATCAAAATGCTTGATTCTTGTACCCCAGAGCCTCATCTCATGGCTTAGAAAGTCAATAATGCGTGGGAAGATTTTGTAAAGTTTTAAGACTTTAAGCAGATAGTCATGCGGCACGGAAGGAAACGCTTGCCTGTAATCAATGTATGCCATGTGTAAGTTCCTTTGATGCTTACGCGCTTGAGTCATGGAAACAGCGTCTATAGTGACTAGATCTTTACAGCCTTGTGAGTTTTCACAACATCCTTTTTATTCTTCTGTAAGAATGTCATTCTCGTCGCAATGAGATTATACCTTATCTGCAATGATAGCTATAAGACATTTATAAATTGTTAGATGCCAGGCCATCCATCCAAAGTCAGATGGATTTTGATCGTCTGGTTTTTTGGTATCATATACGTAGTACCCTGAAGCATAAAACCTGGCATCAGATCTGGGTGTTCAATGATCTTCTGAAAACACCTTGCCAACGCAAGATTTACTTGTACCAGAAGTTGTGCACCCTGTCCGGACCTGGACGTTTCCAGTTACTTGCCCTGTTCAAAACTGCTGAAACATCTAATGTTGTGATGTTTGTCAGATGTATTTCAGGGCCATTGATTGTCCTTGCTTCCTTTAGTTTGAACAACGCAGTGTCCAAATTGAATCTGTTAACTTTTCCCCAAACAACCTACCAGTAGTTAGTCATGTCTTCCAACTGAGGGACTTCGGTGCTTTCGTGGTTATTTGGATTTACTCTCAGTTCATGATAGAACCTTTTTTCATCTGTGTGAAAGTTTTGACATTGTTGCCTTCGTGCATTACTTTTCTTGTTCCGACGCAGCCTGGAATTAAGAACATCAAGTCTCTGTCGGTGAGAGTCTAAAATTTCATCCAATATTGCTGGTGTTAATGTCTCGCTGTGCCGAGGGTGGATGATTATAGTAACATGGTTCCTCAGCTTTCTGGTTCTATTTCCTTTTTCATATTGTGTTAATCAACCCAATTTGCACCTTACTTTGTAGGCATACATATTCAACCTGATCTTCCATGCTGGATCTCGATCCCTTGCTGGGACAAAAACTGCATTTGCATTCTCTGAACCAACGTTCTAACGATCGCCACAACTGCACAGTATACAAGAATTTGCACCTATAACGCAGTTTGTGCTACGTTCAAGTACGTAGGTGAAACCTTACTGTCGAGATGTGCTATGTGCTATTAGTGCACGCAGATAATTTGTGATGTAGATTTTGGGCAGAGAACGCCTTAGTGTTGGTTTGTACATATCTGAACTCTAGTAAAGCATGACCAAAATTCCTTTCCAGGTACTGTAGTTTTTCTGAGATTTCCCTATCCACATCATCATCAGTTATATCTGGATGTGGTTCTAATGGATCCGGTGCATGCTGTTCATTATCCCTAGCATATATGCCCTCAGCATCAATTAAGTCTTTGTTATCCACATTTTTCAAGGCAAGCTCATCAATAGGAAGCTGCCGTTCCATTTCCATTTTAACAGCAGCTATTTCAACAGCCGAAAGCAGTCTGTTTACAGATATTGAGCATTTTTGATCTGCCAAATTCTGCTCATTTATTTTTGTGGCTAGCCCTGGGTATTTACGTAAGAAGAGTCTATGATGTTCTCTCCTCACACTTTTTCCACTTTTCACTGCCAAAAAGTAAAGGCGCATAACATCTCTGTTCATATGGTATGTGTTGGAATAAGTGATTTCGTATTTATCACTTTACAAAGCTGGCGCCACCTATACATAAATGTCAGCGACTTCCCACTCTATACATTGTAAGTTAGTTCTCATCTGTACCTCGCCTGAGGCTGATGTCACGTTCTAAATAAATTTAATTTCATTTATCCTCCGTTTATTAGTTAACTCTCTCCCCAGCATTCTATCGAAACCTCGTTATTTTTAACAGGTTATGGGCTCATGCACTCATTCCATTGCGATAATAACTCCGTGAAAAAAAAAGGATAAATGAAACGGTCGGTTGATAGCGTTCCGAAACCCGCATAGCAACAACGCCATTTTGTTCTCGCTTGTCCGTCGATCTTGAGACTTTGC
>NC_046660.1:78577526-78578742 GCF_010883055.1 Belonocnema kinseyi | reverse complement strand
ATCCGAATCAGAGTAACCCGTCGGTATAAGATCACTCCCACTGTTTGTATACAAAATTCCCATATTAGACGTGGCTCTGAGATACCGAAAGATTCTCTTGACA
Source organism: Belonocnema kinseyi (assembly GCF_010883055.1). Lineage (NCBI taxonomy): Eukaryota > Metazoa > Arthropoda > Insecta > Hymenoptera > Cynipidae > Belonocnema > Belonocnema kinseyi. The sequence goes on along the minus strand of NC_046660.1, from coordinate 78,578,639 downwards.
ACTTGCCAATGACTTGAATTAAACTTGTCTAGGTATCGACTTACTACATTTACCGAGAATGAGATGTCAGGACGACTGACCATACTCAAGAAACTTAGAGAACTGACTGCTTCATGATATGGGATTTCCGAATCAATCTTCACATTTTCTTTGTCAGACTTTAGCACAACATTAGGATCAGCAGGAATTGATAAAGGTTTTGCATCACTCATGAAAAATCGCAACAAAATTTTTTTTACATAGGTTTTTTGGTTCGTGATACTCAATATAATTTGCCTGGTATCTATCAGGGGGGCGTATTAGGTTTCGATTCCGTAGCTGATATCCTTGATTTTCAGTTGGTTGTTCATCCATGGGTTCTTCATTTTGACCCTCATCATCGTTGACATCATCTCCTGGAGCTTCATTGGGAATTTCCTCATCAACCCGAATCTCAAGTTCAACTTCCCTTGGTTCATGCTTCTCGGCAATAATTGACGGGAATTCATTGAACGTCACATTTCTGGATATAGTTATTTGATGGGTGACTGGATTGTAGAGTCGATAATTTGTGGATTCACCTTGATATCCAACAAATTGTAGTTTCTTTGCCTTTTTGTCAAGCTTCACTCGATGAATGTCCGGGATGTGGAACTGTTGGATCTCCAAATCCTTTTTAGCAGCAATAGCAAGAAGAACTCGTACTGAGTCGTATCTAACCACTGGGGAGAAAGTCTCCGTGTAATCCAATCCAGGTCGCTGCGAAAAACCTCGAGCACACAGACGTGCTTTAAATCGCTCAACATCTCCTGAAGGTGTCCTCTTGATCTTGAACGTCCATTTGGAGTCAATCAATTTTTGTCTAGGTGGTGAGGGAACAATTTCCATGTTCCGTTTTTCTGATGCGCTATTAACTCTTCGTTGATTGATTCTTTCCAGGATTCGTTATCATCGCATGTGGTTGCTTCTTCATAAGTTTCTGTTTTTTAAACGGAAGTCGATGAGCTTTCCCAAGTTGACATGCTTCACAGTAAAATTCCTCAATGTTAGAAAAAGTTACACCATCAACAAGACCCTTTTTCACCATTTCTTTTAGGGCTGACTGATTGACGTGGCCGAGACGTTCATGCCAAA
>NC_046660.1:78574892-78577426 GCF_010883055.1 Belonocnema kinseyi | reverse complement strand
ATGTGAAAATCCCACAAATATTAATATTGATAATCAGAGCGCAATTCGCCTTGTACGCAATCCAGAGTTCCATAAAAGGACAAAGCACATTGACATACGATATCATTTCATCCGCGAAAAATATGAAAACAAAGAGATAGATGTATGCCATGTTCCAACCGCCTCTCAGTTAGCCGATATACTAACTAAAGCACTAGCTAAAGACAGATTTAAGCTTTTATGTAATAGGCTAAATATCACAGATATTGTGGATAATACTCAATGAGTGGGAGTGTTGGAATAAGTCATTTCGTATTTATCACTTTACAAAGCTGGCGCCACCTATACATATATGTCAGCGACTTCCCACTCTATAAATTGTAAGTTAGTTCTCATCTGTACCTCGCCTGAGGCTGATGTCAAGTTCTAAATAAATTTCATTTCATTTATCCTCCGTTTATTAGTTAACTCTCTCCCCAGCATTCTATCGAAACCTCGTTATTTTTAACAGTATGTCCATTTTCCTCGCTTTTTTGGTTGTGAACCACTGCTTCTGCCTATGGTTGTATAAGGTCATCCACCTATGGAAGATATGGTAGTGTTGGATCATCAATAGGTTGGGAAAGAACATCAATTTCTCCTGCTTGACCGTTTGACGCGACTTTCTCTAACTCATGTTCATTGCCGTCATTTTTCCACGCAAAATAAACCTGTTATTTAGTCTCCATTGTTCGAACTTCCGTCATATGTAGATTAGTCCTGATGTCCTTCATCATACCGATAAGATCTCTTAGTGCAACTTTTTGTATATTAGGATACTTTGCAGTAAATTTTGTTCTCCAATTGTATGCTTTTTCCATTCTCGTTTCATACTTCGCACTTTCGTAATAGAGACGCACCAATTCCTCTTTCATTGTGGTATCCCAATTGATGCTCCCCCACGGTATTATTAAGTGTTTTTATAAAAACTTTTACTTGGGTAAACCCGGTTATACATCATAGCCACGGACTAAGTCAAGCAACTGATGAGATTAGAATGTTATAAGTTAATTCAAATAATTGAATACGATGGTTGAAACATCCTGCGATGATGTTGTAGGTATACAATCACGAGCGGCCACGAGCGTTGGAGGTGACAACAGTCACCTCTGGATGGTTTCTTAGATCTACTATCTGCAACCCCACGGGTTTTCAGTCGCTCGCGTCCTGATGATCAAGAAAGTTTCTTAGAATGCGACAGGTTTTTAATAAAACCGCCTTCTGAGCTGCTGCCAAAACCCTACTGACTCCTAAATGTTCAAGATGTTCAGTGCATCTTGCGTGCGCATTGCCTGTAGCCGAAATCACAATCAGATAAATAGTTGTATAGGTTAACTACAAATTTCGGTTAAGCGAACAAGCGCTACATCATTATGTCTGTGCGTATATTCTCTCTAAGCCATTACGCGACAGCCATCAATAATGTGCTCGATGGATTCGTTGGTATCTCCACATAATCCGCACCGGTCAACCACGTCTTGATGTAACACATGTTGGCGATAATTTCTGGTGCTGACAACCTTTTCCTGTATTGCAATAACGAATCTAACGTGTTGGGGTGCTCGCCATGGATGTCTTTCTGCCTCCATTGTATTTCTAATTCCTCTATGGTTTCTGCCCTGATCTTCAACGCCCCATCTGAGGAAAAATTTAAGGGCGTGTATTCAAGATCCGTTTGATAGATGGTTCTGTAATGCGCAAAATTTCTTCTGCTGTTAAAATTGTCTCGTAACTGTATAACTTGTGACTCACACAGTTTTTTGACATCTACAATGCCCCTACCCCCTAAATGCCGTGGTTGAACTACCCTTTCTATCGCTGAAGTTCTGTGGTGCATTCGGCGCTTCGTCATTTCTACGCGAACAATTCTGTTTAACTTTTCAAGGTCGGTGTTAGACCATTTTATGAGCACGAAGAAGTACGTGAGGACAGGGATGGCATATGTGTTGATCGCTCTGATTTTGTTTGCCGAGTTGAGAAAACTCTTCATAATTAATCTGAGTCTCGTGGTGAAGACAGTGGTTAGGCTTGTTTTAACTATCATATATTAAATAGCCTTAGATTCAAGAATACCCAGATATTTATATGATTCGCCTGCAGTCATTGCCTCGATCTCATTTTCGAACTCGTTCTCTAACTCTGCGGTCCCTGATTCCCCTCTGATTAAATGCACTGTTCTGCATTTATCTAGTCCGAACTCCATGTGGATATCATTGGAAAACTGCTTTGTGACATCGATCATTTGCTGCAGTTTCGGGCCTGAACTTGCATATAGTTTCAGGTCATCCATGTAAAGAAGATGCATCACTTGATGACCACCCTCATTATCATGAATTCTGAACCCATGAGACATGCTGTTTAGTGTTTTGCTCAATGGATTCAACGATAAACAGAATCATAGAACCTTGGTTGTTCATGATCAAAATACATGATTCGTGTACCCCAAAGCCTCATCGCATGGCATATAAAGTCAATAATGCGTGGACAGATTCTTTAAAGTTTTAAGACTTCAATTA
>NC_046660.1:78568417-78574792 GCF_010883055.1 Belonocnema kinseyi | reverse complement strand
TTTTAAAAAACATTTCTGTGTTGTATAAGGCTTATACTGCCCAGTATGTCGAAGGCATTTTTTTTGGTTAGAGTTGGATTTTTATTTGATCATTTTGCACGGGGCTGTCCCGGTATATATGATCAGTCATGGACGCATTCTTATAATGCAATCAAGTGATCTGATGAGAGCAGTCTGCCCGGACATATTGGACAAACCCTGGTTTTTACCCCATCATTGACGGTCTGGGTTGCAGTCAAGTACACTATGGGGGGACCCTACAGCTTAAGGTGGGCTCCGAACCACCAGAACCTCAGTAAAGGTACATTAAAAATGTCTAGAGGTACCGGCTCAGGGATCGAACCTTGGAACTCTGAGGTGAAGTCTGAGTTGTCTAACCAACTGAGCCACTGAGGCTTTCTAGCCACTACAAAACATTTCAGTGTTGAAATTTTGTCACAGGCTTATACTGCCCAACAAGTCGAAGGCATTTTTGGTTAGAGTTCGATTTTTTATTTGTTCATTTTTTCACGGGGCTGTCCCGGTATATATCATCAGGCACGGACGCATTTTTATAATGCAAACAAGTGATCTGATGAGAGCAGTTTGCCCAGACATATTGGACAAAGCCTGGTTTTTACCCCATCATTGACGGACTGAGTTGCAGTCAAGTACACGATGGGGGACCTACAGCTTAAGGTGGGTTTCGAACCACCAGAACCTCGGTAGAGGTACATTTAAAAATTTCAAGAGGTACCGGCTCAGGGATCGAATCCCGGACCTCTGAGGTGAAGTCCGAGTCTCTAACAAACTGAGCCACCGAGGCTCTCTACTAAAAAAAACATTTCTGTGTGGAAATATTGTCACAGGCTTATACTTCCCAACATGTCGAAGGCATTTTTGATTAGAGTTGAATTTTTTATTTGATCATTTTTTCACGGGGCTATCCCGGTATATATCATCAGTTACGGACGCATTTTTATAATGCAATCAAGTGATCTGATGAGAGCATTCTGCCCAGAAATATTGGACAAAGCCTGGTTTTTACCCCATCATTGACGGACTGTGCTGCAGTCAAGTACACGATGGGGGGACCTACAGCTTAAGGTGGGTGCCGAACTACCAGAACCCCGGTAGAGGTACATTGAAAAATTTCTAGAGGTACCGGCTGAGGGATCGAACCCCGGACCTCTGAGGTGAAGCCCGAGTGTCTAACTTATCGTTGTTAGACTTGTCAACATTTTCATCAATGTCAATTTCCATGAGAATTCAGGGCTCGCAATTTCCGCGTAATTTTTATTTGCTGTTTCACTCCTTGTCATATGGCTTTTTGGTTTAACAAAATTTGCAAGAACTCGCCTATTTACCGCATCTTCATAGTTTATATCGGAGTTGTTGTTATCTACATTCAATTCTATTAACTAGTAGGGACTATTGTACACATCTTGCAAAATTGATTCATTTGATACAGGATCAAAAATCTAAATTTTCTTATTATCAAAATATATTGAAAGTCCCATTCCAGCGAATTTTCTCAAAGACAACAGATTTTATTTTCACCCTTCAGCAAATACAGCTTTGTCTATAATCATTGTTTCTCGATTCTGAACAATAATTTCCAAAATTTACCGCTTCCTCCGTTTTCAAATCTGCCGAATTATTTTCATTTTCAAATTTAATCGAACCTTTATCTAATTCATCAAATGTTTTGAAAATAAGTTTTGAGTTAGTTTTGTGTTTTATTGCTACAAAGCCAGCAAGAAATTTCGAAACATATTTATCTAAACCTAACGTGTTAGTACAAGTGAGAAACGCCCTCCTCTTTACATCCGTAATCGTAATAATGGATAAACATTGAAGTTCATGACAGTTCATGTGAGGACGCCCCTTAATTATTATTTCCTGCTGGTGATTTTTTATGTTGGGATGAACAGATTGTTGAATCGCACTGTGCTAATTATCTCGAGCATTTTTTATTCTGTCCATAACGGTAACCACAATCTGTATCTGCCCCTTGAGCTACCTCTATAAATATTCCTTCTCCTTCCCCTAAAATTGCCTCGTTTTGAATTTCCATAATAACCATTATCGTCCCGAGACTTTTCTTTGAAACATCTAGCACGTCCACGGCGTGATCCACGAAAATGATTACTGTTACCACGTTTGTTAAATTCATTTGCACCACGACATTACCTAGCAATATGCCCAACTTTGAAGCATAGGTAACACACTTTCTGACTTAGATTTAGACACTTGAACCATAATGCCAGTAATTTCCACATTCATAACAGTAATCATCATTATTTGTATGGCCTTTGAATTTTGCGGTATTGGCTGCTCGCACTATGTTTGACACACCTTCATTTTGATTACGAGCTGCCTCGTCTTGTAAAACGAGCTTTTCAGCTCTTCATATGAGAGACTCGATTTGAGGGCTCGTTTATTTATAAACTCAAGATTTTGAATATTCAGTAGATATGCCATGACTGCACTATAGAGTGCATCTCTCTTCTCTTCGTTTGACATAGGGGTTGCGTCTAAGCAATGTTCATAGCTTCTTATAGTGTCCTCGAATTTCTCACCAAACTCAGTTGCTCTTATTTTACCTACTAAATATTGCATGCTGTGAAGCGACTTTTGCACTAAATGGGAAGTTACGTTTATTTCGCTCCTTTTCGTATCTTTCAGAGCCCTTACAATTTTTAATGGATCTATAAAAGCAGTAATTTTGGATTTATATTTCTAATCTAAGTGGGTAATCAAAATATCCCTAGTTAATCAATGTATTGTATCCTTCTTCCACTTCTATTAATGAATTATTATTTACTTGATAATATAGGCCAGAAGCCTTGTTCACTTCAGACTATATTTGAATTTGTATCATTTTCAAAATCTCACCTTGCGTAATTTTCTCACTTATAACTTTAATCTGTCATCTATTTTTGTAACCATGGAATTTCCTCTCACCTTGTTTTCATTTTTATTTTCATAAGATATACATACTCTTGGTCCAATCAATTTTAAATTTCTCCAAGCTGTTGGCTTTGAGAGTCAAATTTTTCTTGCATTTCTTTCAAATAAACTTTGATCTCTTCTCTCTCGTTACTGTTAGTTTTTAACTCTTCCCTGAAGGTATCAATCGTTAGATCATAACCTTTGATATTATTTTCAAACAACCGAGTCATTTTTGAAATAATCTCTTTCAAGTTATTTATATAACCTTCTTGTTTTACAATTCTTTCTTGCACTACAATTAAATTTTCTTGGTCAGTTTTTAATCAATCTAATTTAAAATTTTTAAATGGAATTTTCTTTAAACTTTCAAATTGATACTTGTTCTCGAAATTGACTGTCTTTGTATCTATTTTAAGAGGCAGACGCGGTTTATCGTTTTGTGACGTATTTTGCGCACCGCCAAGCTTATCCCGGGCTTTTTCGTCCTTCTGGCTTGCCTTTACGTCACCGTTAGTCGCACCATTTGTACCGGTACTCGTACTTTTGCTCGCTTTCTTTGCGCCGTCCGCACCTTTGCTCTCTCTTTACTCTCCTTCTCGCTTATCTGCTTGATGGTGACAGGTTCGCTTTGCATCATTCTTGGCATAATAGCAGCGATTCCTTCAATGGCATGCTCTTCCATCCATTTCTCCAGTAAATTCCAATTTCCCTAAACTGGAGCAGGAAGCGGGGATCCGTCCATCAAGATACCCATAATCAGTTCCGATTAATTAGATGCACCTCCCGAACACAGAGTCTATGCACCCAATCAATCACGAGCCCTCTTTATATGATTTTAAACTTCTTTTGAAGTTTCTTATTTTCAATATAATTATTTAGTTTTATATTATAACTTTTAAAAACAATGCCGCTGTGTATATGCATGTTAGCTTAATATACACATTTGTACAAATTTCATTTTTATTTTCACACCTTCAGTTTATTTTTATTTGCAACTCACCAGTGTAGTAATTTTGCCCTTTTTCACATGCGAGTTTCAGATTTTCATCTTCCAACCTCAACGTCACAGTCTCTCCTTTATGCAGTTCGTTGAGTTTGAAATTTTCCTCGAAGAATTTCCATACGTTGATCAACGAACTTACAGCAGCGAATTGTAATTCATCAATTAGCATTTGAATGCAAACGCGATTTTTCACTCGTTTTATTTTATCAAGCAACGCACGCCTAGAATATCCAGCTTTTTTTCTCGTTGAACAATTAGACGAAACGCAAGCGGGCGCCGCGCGGAAAATGAAAACAGGACGTCGGCTTATCGCCTAGTCTCTCTTTCTCGCCTTGCCTTTCAATACGCACCGCACCTTACAGTCAAGTGTTGCCTGATGTGCTGTCACGTTGTTATAGCTTTATTCCTTTCTCTCTCTCTTTCATTCATTCACGAGATGCGAGCTTGCGCTGGCCGGCCGGCACTTGTCTCAACTTGTGCGCCTTTATCCTTTGCAGCCTCAAAAATAATTTAAAATATTCTCACTACTATTATGGATTTATTTATCTCACCTTTCCGCACTCCGCTGTCCTCCTTGGCTTTCGTTCTGCGACATCTCGTTGTTGAGGCTTCTCTCTCGCTCTTACTTTTCGCACACCTCGTTGCATACACAAAAGGCATTCGCGCGGTTCAAGCATAAATTGCATTACGCTACTAGGGCCGATAACCTGTTAATGTTTATATAGCGAGGACAGGTGTGCGTAAATGACGAGAGTCGTAAATTGTAATAATATGAAATGTATTTAATTGAATCACGCCTTTTTCTTTCTGACTTGCATCTGAATGCGATTCCATATATTATGTCATATGTAATTTCATTTATAATTTATGTTTTAATAACAATGCTTTAGTATATTTTCAAAATAAATAATCTATGTCATATAAATGTATTAATATAATTCGATATCAAGTTAGTGATTTTGAATTTGGCGGGGAACCAAGATGACAGATTGCATATTCCCATCTAATATCGTATCTTAGTCCCGTTAACCCAAGCAGGGCCTTGCTTAAATTTGAATGACCTTGAGCAGATCTGCAAAACTCACCCCTAACCTATGAACTGACTACATATTTAAACGTACAATTTGCCGTTTTTTCATTACTGATGTCAGAAATAGGGCTTCCCATGAAAAACATAAATTTGACCTTGAAATTACCTTAAAGTTTAAGTTCAAAGTAGTTCAAGGTCAAATTAAAGGTCACCATTAGATTTCTCGTTAAAAGATATTCCAAATATGACCTTCACCCATTTGAATACTTTTTTCCGGACAGTTATTTAGGTGTTTCCAGACTTTTTGGACACTCTGTACATAAAACTGAAGTGAAATACAGGTTAGTACTTTATATATTGCAATTATTATTAACCGCGCACATATTGAGCGCACTAGTTGGCTATTTAGTCAAAAATCGGGGGCGGATACGCAAATTTGAAGTTAGGACGATAGTATTCAAAAACTTCGGGTATCATTCGAAAATTTCGTACATCAGCTAATCGTATTACAATCATGTGCTTCTCTTTATCGTATATTGGATGATCAATGCCACGGATGCATACTCCATACAAGAAAAAATCATCTTTTGCGGCATGATTAAGACCTCCGGCTATAAACGGCAAAAGTGTACCATTAGATGATGCGTAGTAACTAATATCAGGAATTCTATGTACAAGTCGAGGAGGTATATTCACTGCTGAAGTAATAAATTCTGTGAAGAGAAATATAAGCAAATTATAGTCAATACTTAAAATCGGGCTATGCAAGAATATTTTTAAATATTCAAATATCAAACTTCCGAATCTAAAATTGTTTAAAATAAATCTGTTATATAATGCTTTGGAGGGTTATCTAATATCCGCGAAGTGCAATTTGCTGATGCTATAACAGATTCATTTTAAATAATTACTTGTACAATTAACACCTAGCCAAAAATTAGAGTTCTTTTCTTGAATTAAGTTTCTTATTCTGATCCCTCTAACAGCTTAATGGAAAAGAAACTGACCAAAAATCAAAAGTTCTGTGGTTCGATTCCCAGCAGAGCGAAAAAGAAGATATTTTTTTCAAGAAAAAAATTCAATTTTAAATCCTAAATTCTCTCAAAACAGTAAAATGGGGTGATTTTTCACGGAAACAGAAAAATGGTTCAATTTTCAATTAAAAAAAAGATTAACAAAGAAGAAATAATTTCTTACACAAAAAGGTACATTTTCGACAAAAAAGGTTTTTTTTTCAAACTTAAAAGTCGAGATTGACGATGTGATCAAATTATCTCGAAAAGTGAATAAAGATTATATATATATATATATTTAAAAATTTGTCATAAGGATAATCGCAGGATTTCGCCGGGAGCGGGTACTAATCTGGAAAATTGCACCCGCTCCCAGCGAATTTAATTAATTCGGT
>NC_046660.1:78559331-78568317 GCF_010883055.1 Belonocnema kinseyi | reverse complement strand
ATCAGTAATTATCTACTAATTCTTAGTGGATTACTTTCCTCTGATGTTTAATTAATAGAATTTTTCTACTTCATAGTAATAATCCATTGTTTATAATCAGAAAGTATTTTTATTCCCTATGTCGTAATATCTCGGTTGTGAAGTTCATAAATCTTTGCCAATGTTCTACTAAAAAATATAATGTCAGGAAATGTTCAAGTTAATTACTAATTATTCGTCAATAATAACTAATTAAATCAGTGACTGAATTTTTGCTTTGCAATTAAAAATTTTTTATTTACTTAAATTTAAAAAGTGCACATTATATATTGTATGTAATATCACTATATTTACCAATATAATTTATAACAACCGCTAACGTGAAGAGCAGACTGCCAGTAACTATCCTCATTTTTCTCACATAGAAGGCACTGATATATGAATTCTTTTGTAAAATGTGAGTATAGATGCAATTAATTTTCCACAAGATTCTAGAGGTAAATATACTTGAAAGCGATTTGGTATCTTATTTGTCAGGTGAATCATAATCTTTTTTTTATTAGTCTCTCCTAAATAATGTACAGCATGTCAAATGTTTTGACACATTAAAATGACTTTCATTATTCCAAGTATACAGCATAATTTCAGAACACCTGTTATCGTGTTACGTGATTCTTTAAATATGAAACTGTTATACAGCTATCTTTATATTTTATAATAAATAACGAGAATAAAAATATATAAAAATGGGCAGGTATTAATTTAATATTTAAAAACTTCACTGTAATAGAATAAAAAAAAACATCCAACTAAAAGTGGTCGGAAAAACTATAATTTTATTTCTAAGGTCATGAAACTGTAACAGTAACATTTTATTTTACGATTTTAGATACATTGAGGACGAAGTCAATTTGAAAATAATAAAAATTATATACATATAAATAAGTTAAAAAATTATATAAAACTGTATAAAAGGAACTAAAATAATATATAGTATTTCTCACTATGTAAATTTAGGAAATAATAATTGCAAATTTGGAAAAATAAATATTAAAACAATAACTTTCAACCAAAATTCGACTGCAGGCTAGAATTTCATTTGATTGTTCATAAAATATTTATAATTACATCTTATTTCCGTATTTAACATATTGCTTTGAAAGAGATAAGTACACAATTCAACACAGCCTCTATCCACCGACTCGCGATTTTTATAACAGATGCCGTTATATCTCAAAAATATGTACAATTAGATTTTGAATAGAAAAAGCGCAGTTTTTTAGTCCCTCCTTCAGTCCTAACAAGTGGCGCATAATTTTATTCTTTCCGCTTATAGGTCTAAAATAGGGATTAATATAAACTTTTTTTTATACACTTACTGTTTCACCAAGAAAATTCTTAGTGCTTGTTAGAAACAACTAGTGCTGAGTCGAAAATCATTGGTGTCCCGATTTATATTTCATTTTTTTTATTTCAAGTATAGATATTTTTGTAAAATTTTCCACTGAGATGTTATATAATAATTAAAAGAGAGTAGAATATGTTGGTACGTTTTCAAATAAATGTTTTATTAATTATAGCCACTCAAAAATAAAAAAGTGTGCGGAACCTAAAAAGCTACCGACATAGTGTTTTAGTATTGGTCGAGATTAGTCAACATCTAAAATTTTTTAATTTTTTGCTCATCAGTTTTTCTTTTATTCGACCCTGAATTTTTAGTGCAGTTAGAGTTTTTATAAGCCGGCTACTTAACATTTAGAAATTGTTGGTCAATCTGTGGAGTTGATATTTGCATCGTTTTTATGTTAAAAGATATTCTCTGAAATTAAGGTTGCTCAAAACAATTTCTGTGATAGTTAACAAGAAAATTATAATGTTTTAACAGGACTAACATTTTTCTCGTAAATGGCTAACTGATATTAACAACTGTCACGTCAATATTTTAAATTAGAAATATCTATCATAAAGACATGCTTTTGAATTTATGAAAATCAGTTCTTTAATAAAAATGTTATTTGTTTATAAAAAACCAGATATTTGTTCTACTCATGAAAATTATTTCATCTCACGTTGATCTACATTACTTTTGGAGAGAAACGCTGGTAGAGATACGATGTAATTCTCATCCTAGACGTTGATATAATATTTTTTCAAGTTTAGTTCGCAAAAACATCTTTTGTTTTAAAAGTTAATAACAATCAAATAAAAATGTCCAGGATTAAAATTAAATTGTATTTTTCCCAGCGTTTCTCTCCAAAAGTAATGCAGATCAATATGAGATAAAAAAATGTTTACGAGTAGAAAAAATCTCAAACGGCTTATAAACAAAACAGATTTTTATTAAAAAATGCATTCTTGTGAATTCAAAAGCATATCTATACAATAGATATTCATGAATGAAAATGTTGACTTTACAGTTGTTTATATCCGTTTATCCGTTTACGAGGAAAATGTTAGTCACATTCAAACATTGTAATTCTCTTGTTATTAACTTTTACAAGAATAAATTTTCGCCATCTTAACTTTAGAAAATACCTTTTAACAGGACAGCTATGAAAAGATTGACTGAACAGTTCACCTCAACTTATAATTCAATTTCTAATTTAAAAAACTGGTATACGAAAAATTTCAAAATTTTGGATTTTGGCTAATCTCGACCAATACTACAACACTGTATAGGTCGCTTTTTGGACTCTGCAAACTTTCTTATTTTTTTGTGGCTGTTTTATGACTGAAATGTGATTTTTATTTTTGGAACTGTTTAAATTGCTCGTGCACAATAGCATCGGACTTCAACAAAATATTTTAATCACACAGATGCCGGTTTATTACAACAATATGAGAATTGTATAATAAAAAATATACAAAATGATTAATCTAGAGTCAGTAATGTAACGAAGAAAAATTACGGAAGATATTTCCAACGGTAAATAATCTTGGTCTTATCAGTCAAAGTAAAGTTTGTGAACAAACCTAGTTATCACTTCTTGCTTCTGGAAAGATACACGTCACTGTTTTAAATACGTAATGTTTGTCAAAGACATTTCTAGCTATTTCTAATAAAACTGAATTTTCATCTTTAAAACATTTTATGTTTAAGTTTCGTATATGAAATCTATCACAGTAATTTTGAAAGATCCTGAGTTTATTTTGAATTGTCTGCTCTAGACTATTTTAGAACAAATTTTGACTTTCACTACATTACGGGCCACCATAGCTAACTCTTTCTTACCTCATTTCGATGGGTTCTACGAATATTAGGCTATCTTTTCCCTAGGATAAGAATAAGGATAACTCCATTTAGTTAAGTTTTCAGAAGGAATAAATAACCTATTATTTTTCAAAACATTTCCTACGAATTCAAAAATCCAGTATTATGTATTATATATAGTTTGTAATGTAATTCAGGCTCCTATAACTTTCCAAATAAGACATTTTGAAAAATTTTTATTTCTTTTGAAACTTCTACGTCTTTACTCAATTTCATACGAAATGAAGTTAGCCTAATTTTTAACGGTAACAAAAAGACAGCCTGTTATTCGTACAACCCATCTATATGATTGTTTTTAATTTAAAACGAATTTTATTTAATACAAATGTTACTGTAACCTTATAATTATAGCGGAAAAATTCATTTTCTTGATTATAAAATAAGATATTTCAGAAAAACCGACAATAGATTTTTTTTCCTATTTGTAAAAATGTTTGATATAATAAACAGTTTCAGATTTTAATGATATTTTTCGCAGGTGTTTGTGGATTTTAAATTATTTGTTAAAGTATTGTATTTCATTTATGTTATTATTTTATACCTTTTATATTCGATCCATTATTTAAATTTAAAGCGTATATATTATTACACCAAAACTGAAAAACATTTTCTACTCATATTTGATCATTAGAAGACAGATAGTAGTAAAGTATAGGAAAAATATATTTTTCATTGAAAATTATTAATTTTACAAACGCATACTTATTTTCTTTTTTTCTAAACGCCTAGTAAAAATATTTAAAGCATAAATGAACCAAAAAAGAAAATAATTTCACACAGACGTTTAATGCTTCAAATTTTTTCTTAAAAGTAAAGGGAAGCTAAATTTAGTGAAGTGTGTGATGGCAAGTTACATTATTAATTTTTCATAATACATTTCTTATTCTTCCCATCTAAAGAAGAAAATTGATTCTCTTTTAGCAATTTAAATTTTCTAATTATTCAAAATTTTTAATTTTTTAGTTTCAGCCAATGACTCTGAGAGGTCGTATTTAAATTCCTTGAATTCACAGAGAATTTTTAGGTCTTACAGAGGACTTTAAAATATGAATATGAGAATTTACGTGGTTTTGAATAAGGCTAAATTGGATCCAACGAGATTTAAGAGCGGACATAGCGAGTTTAGAAGGGCTAAAGTAGGTTCTATTTGGAATGACGCACAAGAGACTACATAATTTATGCACGGCATCTGCAATAATTTTTTTTTCCAGAAAAAAAGAATATTTACTAACTTAATTAATCAAACTAATCACTTTGATGAAACAACACTTTTATTTACAAAATTCCAATTATTTCTATTCAGAATTATTTTTGTATCTCACAAATTTTATTACCTTAAACATAAATAAATAAAATACTAATATGTATCTAAATGGCGAAATTTTTTCAAACATAGGGCTTCCTGGGGTGGAATTTTCCAAACAAAATATTGAAAATTGATAAAAATACCACCTTTTTCTCAAATGAAAATAAAACTGTTCTTTTTCAACTAGGACATAATTCGGTGTGATAAATACTATATAGTAATCGTATTTAGAAAGTCAGTGTGAAGAGCGATTTAAGGCTGCAAATTCCAGTGCGTGAATTTTTTAGTAAAGCCAGAAAACTGGAATTCTTTTGCTACCCTTGGGCGAAACGAATGAATTAATTATTCATGCAGGTCCGACGTCTGACCAGATGTGCGTTACCGTCACTTCGCCACAGCATGGGATGTTTAACATGACTATGGCGATGGAACGGTTTAAGGAGAATGCTCAGAGCGAAACGTAATCCCTTTGTATTATTCCATCTCTTATGAACGCAATTGTTACAGTCGTGGATCTACAAGACTGTAGATCTTCCAGCGATTCCCTGTCCACCGAGTATTTTTTGACTTTTCTATATTTGACATTGTAGTAGAATCATTATTACAGAAAAAATAGAAGTAAGAAGCTTTGGAGGTAATGGGTAAGGTGGGGTCACATCAATCAGGGTAATTGTGACTGGGGTAAGCTCACCGCGGCGATTCATATATTTTTCCGGCGGACTGCGTTAGAGGCAGAATGCTATAATCTGTCGCAGATACCCTGCAGTTACCCAACATCCTAAATTGCCTTCAACGTTTTTTACTCCAAGTTTTTTCTTTCGCAGGCGTACACTGATTTCTTTAAAATATTTTTTGTGAAAATCATGCGAACTCTATAAAGTCTCGAGCGATCTCTATGAATTTGCATGCAATATGATGCAATATGTTTCAGAGACATACATACTTTTAATCTTCAGCAGTCACATACGACCTTGCAGACTTCGTGTTTAATTATTTTCGAGCAGGATTTTTGACGACGAGGATGATTTTGTGCCTTCCATGGATAGGATAGAATAAATTGTGAATTAATGAAGCATCTTCAAACTCAACTGTCGAAACCCCAGCAGTTTTCCTCTCCCCTGAAAAAACATCCAGGCTAATGCGAATACTTTTTATAAAATCGGAAAAAGCAGTGGATTATCACTGGTTGTTATTGAATTCATATAGTGGTTTTAAACCCACATTAGCTAAAGAAAAATGTGTACAGGTCCATACCCAGTTGAGTGGAATCATACGGCGGTATAAAGACTAATGTTATACTTTAGAAGCGAGGATGAGCCGTATAAATAGATCTCTGTTTCGCTGAGGATTTAGAATAAAAGAAATATTATTTCACTTCGTTATTTAATTAAGAGAATACATAAATTTCAATTTAAAAATTTAAAGTTTCAAATTCATGTATTTAGTTCAAACAAAAAAGATAATGTTCTGATCATAAAGAGAAGGATTTGCAATCTAAAAGGACGAATTGAAAAAAAGAAAAGCTTTTTAATTTTGAACAAAATAGTTGATTTTTGAATCCATTACTTAAAAAACATACTTACAAAGATGAATTTTTACCAAATGGTTTAATTTGTAAATGAGTATTTTAATTTTTAATTTACACAGATATATTTTGAACCATGCAGAAAATTAATTATCTAACAAAAATGACGAATTTTCAAAAAAATACATGGATTTTCAACTAAAGAAGATACATTTATAAATAAAACTTGAAAAGTCAAATTTGGAGTGAAACAATTAATATTCAACAACAAAAATCTATTTTTGAACAAACTTTTCCAATTTTCTATTAAAAACATTAATTTTCATCTAAAGTAATAAATCTGCGAATAAAAGTATACATTTTTCACGAAGTAATTCAAATTTAATCCAAAAACCAAAAAGACGGATTTTCCAGTAAAAATTTGAATTTTGCACTCGCGAATATAAAAAAAAAGAAATTCGAATGAAATGCATAGTTTAATATTCATTCATGGTAATATTTAACTCAAATAGTGAATCTGCAACATCAACATTTTAACAAATCTGTGCACCTTTCATCCCAGAATTTGAGTTTTTCAACTAAAAAGACGAATTTTAAACAAATTAAGATTTTTCAGTCGAAGATATTAAAATTTTTTTAATCACTAAAATCTTTGGAAATTCCTTCAAATATTATAATTTCTCAAAAATTCATTGGAATCCTTGGAAATAACGTAAAAAACCTTCAATCAATTTCAAATCTTCTAAAATACCTGATAATGATTGAAATCATTTTTAATCCTTAAAAAACCTTTAAGACTCTTGAAATCTATGGAAAATATTTGAAAATCACACAATTTTTTTAATAAATTCTTTGAGATCCATTAATATTATTTAAAATAAAACTTATGTAGGACAATGATTAAATTTAATGAATAGTATAATTAAAATATGTAAGTTCAAGTTTAATACTCTAAAATCGACATTTTTTATTAGAAGGAAAATATCAGAAGAAATTATATTTGATATCGTTAAATATAGTATTTATTAATATAAAAATCATAGAACAAAGCATTGAACTAGAAATTAAAGTGTAAATTAGTCCTAGTAGCATCAGATTAACCTGTAGTGAGATTATAAAATAAAAATTTCATAAGAGAGTGTTGTAAGACTCCATGAACGTCAATAATCCATTTACGCGGTTCATGCCCAGCAAGGGAAAAACACAAATTTCTCTAAACAGTTGATTTTTTGCAGTAAGCATACTGCAACATCTGTTATAAGTTATTGAGTATAGAATTCTATAGGAATTGAAGGGGCACACTGCATACGAGCGCAATTGCCAAACCCCGATTTTTTTAGGAGAATTAAAAAACTGTCTTACTTTCACGAAAATAATTTTAAACTTAAAATGCTAAAACGTTTCGAGGTACTGTTAGGTTTTATTGAACCGTGAAACGAACATCCTTAAAGAAGCATCCTTCTCCGAGAAAACATTTGTCAGAGGAACATTTTGTCCCCATATTATCTGATTTTCATATATGAAAAGTTGCATGACTATTTTAAAAACTATTGTGTGACTATTAAAAAAAACAAGAAAGTATTTTCCAGCTATTGGTTAGATCTATTGAATCGCAAAAAAATGCTTTGAAAAAAAATCATATGAACGCAATCTCGGGTCGAAAATTGGTGCCCACTATAGACCTTAAATTATTGAACATAAAAAGTTGCATAACTGATTAATTGTTGAATTGGAGAGAAAAACAAGAAATTAATTTGAAGCTATTGGTTAGCTCTATTGAAGCGCAAAAAGAATGCTTTGAAAAAGATAAACATGTTTGAGAAAGCCCGGTTCGTAGATCTGTACGCACTAGAAAGGTTCAATTTTTACACATAAAAAGTTGCGTAACTCCCAATGCCTAAAGTCGAGCGACCCTCTCTTCCTACCATGTGAGAAACAGAGACGATTTGATTGTGTTTCAATGGCAGGTCTTACTTTTCGTTTCCAAACTTTCATACTCTTTCTCTCTTTCTCTCTCTCTAGATCTCTCTGTGTCTATCCAATACTTCTTCTTCTTTATTTTTTTTCGAATCGTAGAGCCTATTGCTAGCTACGATAGCGCCACTAATTTAAAATAATATTGACTTTTAATTAAGTATTAATAATAAATTTTATAGCAAATTATTAATTTTAAACAGTTGTACAACATTTTTATTAGTTGGCTTCCAGCATCGGAACCCCACTGATGGTCAACGCGAGCTCGTCATCGTACTTATTCGCCATGTGTGTGCTGCCTACATCGAGTGAACTACCGCATCGTCATGCTTCTCTATCTGTACCCTCGGCGCGGCGTCAATTCTAGCAATCTCTATATATGTCTATCTGCCTATGTACCCTGGCTTTTACTATTTTTAAAAAATATTGAACATTTTAAATTCAATAATATTTTTTGGCTTTTCACAGAATTATCGTCAGGCATGACGCCCAAAGAAAGGGACTTTCTGGCAAACTTTGAGGAAAAAATTGAACCTGCGAATGATAAACGTAACCCTAGCACAGATAAAAGTGGATAACAGCAGTATTAATCAATAAATTGTTTAAAACTATTCAGTAAAAGCCTATCATCACTATCTCAAAATGAATTTCTTATAAATTGTTGTTTATTATAGGAAACCAATTTTAGAAAATCATCATATAAAAAACAATCATGGGATAAAAATAAATAAAATACAGTCTGTCAAGTTAAAGCGTGGGTGGCTTTACTCGTAGTCGGTAAGGTGTATCGACATGATTTTGGTGTCAAAATATTAAGAAGAGCTCCCTGTTTCATGCTTTTTGATTTAACATTCAGTTTGCTTTCAATTCTAATCTTGTTACCACGTTACAAAAAATGAGTTCCGTATATGTAGGTGCAATCTCCCAAACC
>NC_046660.1:78557922-78559231 GCF_010883055.1 Belonocnema kinseyi | reverse complement strand
CTCGACGCGCGAAGCGTATACGGAACTCATTTTTTGTAACATGGTAACAAGATGAGAATTGAAAGCAAACTGAATGTTAAATCAAAAAGCATGAAAGAGGGAACTCTTCTTAATATTTTGACAGTAAAATCATGTCGATACACCTTACCGACTGCGAGTAAAGCCACCCACGCTTTAACTTGACAGACTGTAAATTATACAAATATTATTCAAAGAATTCATATGAAAAGTAGACCATGTTTTCTATTTTTTACTACACAATTTTGAAAGCGGAGCTGCACATGAAGGTCGATCACTGCCTTTCAACAAAATAAGCTGAATTTCCTCTTTAGCAATATGTTATCGCCAACGTAGTTTATTTGTATGTGAGATTAAACAAAATTTCAAATAGTTCAAGGTGCATTTCCATTTATTTAAGGTTTAGTTCAACAAATGTAGAAATCTATTTCTTGCATGATATGCCAAAAGAGGAAACTAAAGTTCCCTTATTGTAAAGGGTATGGAGTTTCACCCGGAGAAGAATCTAAAAATCCTATTTTAACCTTCTGACAGAATCCATTTCAAATCAGACAGGCAGCATAATGTCAAATTAGAGAATTGTCTGCTGATGAAATATGTCATTTTGGAAAGAAATAAGGCGGCACGTATTTTTCCATTGGGAAAAATTAGTTTTTGTGAAATTATGGCAATTTGAAATTGTAAGGTTGTTTAAAAAAAAAAACACAAATTTCTTAAGAGTTCATAACTGTTGATTTAATTGACATCTTAAAGTTTTCTATCGAACATTCGGTAGATTTTATAGTCCTTTTTATAAATACACCAGAAAATGAAAAATTTAAATCAACAAGTTTGCGGCTGTTTTTACGAAAATATTAAAAGTAGATTTTTTCAAAAACCCTACTTTTTTACATAAACTAGTTTTCTGCAAATCTATTGATATGAGGAAGAAATATTAAAATTTTAATGCGGGCTAAACACTTTCTGAGATTTTTTATTTTAAAATTGTAAAAGCTGCTTGATAAAATAAGCCATGCAAAAGAAATTTTTTGCATTTTTGTTAAAATTTAATTAGTTTAAGCATCATTGAGTGGTTTAATGATAAAATCTTAGAGACTAAAATGTATGTAAGAAAGTGGTTGTGACATCTTTGAATTATTTTATAGATTCTTATGCTTGCGATTTTTGTCTAATTTGGAGTACTGAGTGCATACTACGAGGGTGGATTGATAAGTTTCCGGCCTGACCAAGAAAAACAACGTTTTTAAGAATTTTTTTTTTATTTCTCAACATAATCTCCTCCAAGGCTGAT
>NC_046660.1:78552126-78557822 GCF_010883055.1 Belonocnema kinseyi | reverse complement strand
AAGCTATCTAAGGATGGTACTATAGAACGCCACCTCAAGGTAGGCCTAGTGGCGCCATCTCTTGGTCAGGCCGGAAACTTATCAATCCACCCTCGTATTAGTATACATTAAAATCAGCATTCCTCGGCCCAAAAATGATAAGATTCTTTAGTAATAACACTGATAAAATATTCATTTTTTAAGATTGTTTGTAATGCTACGAAGAAACTGTTCAGGTCTATTACTAAGGAATCTAATCATTTTGAGTTTCATTTCGGCGGGCCACCCTAGTACTCAGTTATATCTGTAAAAATAACCTGTATCTAAGATATCACATAAAGAATATAAAAAAATTTAGTATTTTGCAAGAAAAATCTAAATTAAAAATTGGGAAAAAATACATACGATGCTGATTTTATAGTATATTTAACATATGTACTCAAAGATCGGAAATATAAAAATATCTAAAAAGGAGATTTTTTATAGATAGGTTATGATTTTTCTGTTATGTTTTATTGATTGGCTGACTATTATGGTTAACATTTTTACTGATTTTTCAGTAAAACTACGTGAATCAGTTTTTCCTTAGGCAACAAATTTTTTTTATTGTAAATTTTGTATTCATTATCATAATGCATTTCAATCACGAATAGGGGTTGAAACTTAATTTTTTCTTAAACACGTACACATTTTTTTTAATAATGCTGCTCGGGCTTTGGACGGGGGTCAGAAACAAAGTAGAAAATAAAAAACTAATAAGCTCATTACACATTTCTATCAATATTCATGTACCAAACAATATATTCTTGAAATCTTATCCTCGAGAATTTTTCTTTCATCTCTTTTACTTTTAATACTTCTATCCTCATATATTATTCTGGTTAGACCTGCACATATCGGCGCAAGGTTCGCACGACAATAAGTAATGGCATAATATAACTCCACTGATACAATTTAAAGAACTTCTTTTATATTGATAACTTTTATTAAAAACAGATTTATAATTTCAGATACACTAGAAATTTTGATTATTGGTTCGAGAAAGAATTTACTGGTCTGAGTCCAATATGATCAAAATTCTATGCTCTTTCTTACCGTTTATTTGAAAAGCCTGTTAATACATTCTGGAAAATGAATTTCTCAAGGAATATGGCGTCTTATAAGTTCTGACATTGCCTTATACAAATTTTAGCCAAAATGGGTTTTTTGGCCTGAATGGGTTTATTACTTTTTCTGGATCAAATTTTTGCGCCGTATTGAATGAAAAATCACTGAACTAGTACCGGGCCACCACTCTCACCTGTTTCAGAAGAAACACTAAGCGAATAAAAGAGTTCTTTGTGACTCCTTAACAATGAGAAAAAATTGTTAGGTGGTTGTCAGAACTGAAGCGACGATATTTGTGTTCGTTTGGTAATTGTCGTAGAATACTTTTTCGTTAAACTTCTTTTAATACGAATTAAGAGAAAGGTAAACTTGAATTTAGATTTCATTCAACCTTAGTTTTCAAATAAGCTTCTGGTAAAATACTGTACTTAACAATGAAATTCAATATTAACCTTGACGAACAGATAATCACACCCCCCCCCCTTCCGTCCCAGGACAGTGTCAAAATAATTAATTATTAATAATTAATTAATCAATCAAGCAATTAAATAAACAATCAATAAAATAAATAAAAAACAGTGTGTTATTTCGTCATTAATGACTTAATAGATTGTAGCTTAGGCAACGAGAAAGTTGGAGACACGATACAATGCTTGGGGGGGGTGATTTTCTATTCTTCAAGTTTAATAAATTTATTTTGAATTCTGTTGTTAGCTATATTATTTTGCCAGAAGTTAATTTGAAAATTAACGCTGAATGAAATTACATAATTCAAGTTGCCGCCCATAAACGATGATTTTTAGATGTATGCACATATAAGTATGAAAGTAGCATAATTATCATTCAACTTAAAAGAATCCTTCTTGAAGCTTTAATAAGAAATGTAATCATCGTTTTAAAATTTCCAAAATCGAAGGTTATAATTGCTGCACATATCCGTGTCGAATTGTAATCAAACTTAAAAAGACTTTTTCTGATCCCACAAAAAAGGAGGGGGGGGGGTTGAAAAATTAGATCATAATTTAAATCTTTAAAACTATATGTATTTTTAAATAAATAAACAAACAAAATTTAAATCTTTCTATTGTATTTTTTTCTTTTACATCGAGATTGTTTAAAATCATCGATTTAGTAGAAATGAGACGAACTATTTACATCTTACTGTACTACAGAAAACTTCATCTTGTTTACTAAAATTTCAAAGTAAAGACATTAAAAATTAATTCTTTAGTTCATAAATATTGATAAAGATTGGTTATTTACTTATTGATTTTTTATTTTTCCTTAAGTATTGACCCGTTCCAGTGGTTGAAACAGCATTATTAAAAGAAATTTGTGTTTCTTGAAAAATTAAATTAAAACAGTTTTAACCAAAATCGAACTATAGGTCCTTTTTATATTCTCCATGGTGCTGAATGAATTATTTTTAGTTCTTCCTAATACTCGTATTCCTTATTTAATTCTCTTGAGTCTTTTTTAGTACAATTTTCATCCTCTTTGATGCTCTTAAAGATTTTCGCAGTACTTTTCAAGTTCGTATTTACACCTCTTATATTCTTTACAAGATTTTAAGTCCTATTTTAATACTCTATAAACTCTGGAATAATTTTAAACCTTATTTAGAGGTGTCAAATGTAAAATTATTAAAAATAATATTTATAATTTACTGAAATATTAACGAATAATTATTTTTAAATATTACAAATTATTGCTCATAAAATATTAATGTGACCATTCATTAAAATTTACTGCATATTATAATGTGAGAATATATTTATTCGAGTTTTTTTTGGTTGACACAAGATCCAACATACACGGTAATATCTATATTGATATAAATACAAACATACAATCAATAAAAAAAGGTCTTTGCGCGAAGTACTAATAGCAATGAAAACTTTCTATTGGGTGTCAAAAACACTCCCCTAAAATTTCATTAAAAAATTCCTTTTGTGTCTGCATCGTAGACATATAGCTAAAAATCTCAAAAAACTAAGACTAATTCTGGACGATATAATGTTTGATATACATTAATGGGACTATATTTACAACATGTTATAACAATAATTTATAAGGAATGTTGTGATATTAAAATAATTTTTATTGAATTTGAATCGTAGGAAAATATTTGAAATTGATATATTGCTATTTACTTTACAATCAAATTAATTTTCGGTACATAAATTATAAGAAAAAATCCTTCGAAGCAAGTGGATTTCTACCTACAAAGAAAAAAATTAATTGTTAAATAGTAAATTAATAATAAATAAATAATTATTTAATAATTAATTGAGAATGAATTAATTATGATTATTGTTTTCGTGCATATTTACCGGATTGCTTACCGTAGGCGCTCTTATTTAAAATTATTTTTTTCTGTTTTTGTTTATAATTCGTTACAAAAAACAATAATTGTAAAGTGCATTAGAAAATAAAAATTTATTTTAAATTTATATTTGTGATGAAAAAGGATTTTTTCCCTTTATATTTAGAATCGATTATTTACTTTTAATCTAGTAAAATCAAATAATTGTCTTAACTTTCAGTTTGTAAGTCTGTTTTTTGACCGTAGAATTCTCGATATTAATTAATTGTTTGTTGCAAAGATTGACTTGCATATTTCATCATTTTAAATAAATGCGCCAACTGTAACCCTTCCTATTGTCGACGCCACGTATGCAAGTTCAAATAGCACACAGCTTTGACATGTTTTGGTATTTTTAAAAATAGAGGAAAAAATGTGCGCAAATGTGCAATTTTTAAAAGTTAATTTTGGATGCCAAATATGTATCAGGTGCAAAATTATGCGTAGAAGGACATAATTCTACTCAAATAAAAGTTGTCTGCAGTGTGGCAAGAAATTCACAAAGGGAAAAGAACAAATTATTTGCAATGTGAGGTTACATAATTTTTTAACCTCCCCCTTTCCCGAAATTAACGTAGCGGTCGGCTAAAGACAGAGTTTACGATATTTTCCATTTAAATAGATGAATTTTCAACACAAAGAGACGAACTATAAAAGAAAAATTTTAAGCAAACCCTATTATTAAAAACCAAATAGATAAACTTTCGAATAAAACAGACAAGTTTTCACAAAAATAGTTTAAAATTTAAGTAAATAATAAAATTTCTAATTTAAAAAGCTATTTTTTTAACCAAAAATTGATTAGTTTAATTGTCACGCTTAAACACTTATTTTTAAACAAGCATAAAACGAATTTTCATGAAAATAGTTAAATTTTTAACCAAAGAGATGAACCTTCAACTAAAAAATTATGTTTTAACAAAGTATTTAAATTTTTGATAAAAAAGATGACTTTAGGATCCCCGCCCTAACTTCTACAAGTGCTAAAGTAGGTTATGAAACTAATGCCAGGCCACTTTTTTTAGGACTACATCAGTGATCATTTCAATTTAGGGATGAACGTGCAAATCAATTAATTTATAAAAATAAAATTTGTTACCAATATATAAATAATAATGCCTTTTAGCTCCTCTGAGATTTGAGTTCGGCATTT
This sequence comes from Belonocnema kinseyi, assembly GCF_010883055.1. Taxonomy (NCBI): domain Eukaryota; kingdom Metazoa; phylum Arthropoda; class Insecta; order Hymenoptera; family Cynipidae; genus Belonocnema; species Belonocnema kinseyi. Next base: position 78,553,218 of record NC_046660.1, on the reverse strand, counting down.
GTTTCATTAATAATAGTTTCTGCTAATTTTCACTCTACTTTCTAAAGGTTAATGTTAATTACTGGCGTGTACTTTCTCATATATTCTCATTTTATGTGAATCTGACATTTGTCCAAAAAATGCTAAAGTTACCACTTTGCACTTTTTCGTCTCATTGTATTCCATACCATATATATGATGAACTAAAAATTTATGACGGTCTTAAAATATAGACCGTGTCTAAATTCACCGTAAATACGTGAACTTATGGAATATTAATCTATTAAAAATTCTTTGTTAGGATAATGAACATTATTTCAATTAATCGAAAATTATAAATTCAGAATCGAAAAATGCTTCATGGATTCCCGAGCATCAAGACATTACGCACGACTCGAACAAATCTCAATCCGACAGAATAAATTGGACGGATTATTGCTTAACGGCTCTTTAATTAATTTTTGATTTAAACTGCATCAAATGTATGACTTATGGTATTTATTATATGCCAATAAAATATACTGGAATAAAATTATTTAATTTTTATTATTGTACCAGAACTTTTTTTTATAATTGGAAAACAAAATTTTGGGTATTCTTTGAAACAGAAGAAATTTATATTAGAATTTTGTTTATAAATAATTATTACTAAACATACCAAAATATTACATCAATCTACCGTTCCAATCAACGAGCGAAGAAAAAAATTATTATTAAGAATTTATTGAATATAGGAAATTTATAATCTACTAAATATTTATTTTATTCAATCAAACCACATTGAAGTTTTATTCTGCGTTCGATACAAGTAAGAAGATGAAGGGATATAAAATTTCTGTACATTTATTAATGATTGTTTTTTAAGAATATTTGAATTGCAATTTTTTCTTTTTTTTTTAAAAGCGAATTCTACAAGGCATGCATATTATACGAGGGTAGTTCAATAAGTCCTTAGAATGACCAACAAATGGCGCGCGAATCGCTCCAAATCATCTGTTTCCATTCAGCACTACTCCCGACTAGATATATGGTGCAGTCACAGTCCACATCTTCTGAGTTTACGTATTTTTATAACCAATTGAAAAAAAAAAATTGTTCGTTAAGAAAAATGGA
>NC_046660.1:78515522-78552026 GCF_010883055.1 Belonocnema kinseyi | reverse complement strand
GTGTAGAGCTCCAAGGAGATTATGTTAAAAAATAAAAAAAAATTTACCCAAAAAAGATTGTTTTTATACTTCATTCTAAGGACTTATTGAACTACCCTCGTAATAAGAAGTACTAAATAGTGGATCTACGAGAATCTAATAAGTATTTCATTAAGTCCGTTTTAAGACCTCAAAACATCAAAAAATGGAAATTTATGCAGATTTTCAGTAGTTAAATAGTGCATGCATTATACTGAATTAATCCTCATCAGATCCTCGTAAAGTCTCTGAGACTGGAGAACTTGAGAGAATAAAAAGAAGACTTGTATTTCGACTCGCGAACCCTTATTGGTGGTTCCATTTCTTTACATTGTTAACTGTAAAATTAAAAAAACAAGCATATCATTTTTTTAAAGAGCATCCATCATAAGTAATTTAGATAATCCAGAATGTTGAATGTATTAATTATAAAATGGATTTCAGAGCCAGGCCAGTCAGTACAGGATGAAACATTTCATTTTTATTTTAGTCAAAAAAATTTGTTTTCTAAAACTTAATTACAGAGCAAAATTAAATATTATCGACGCTAATTTTAATCGAAAAATCTTCTTCAAAGTTAGGATACTCAGGTCAATTAATAACGATAGATTTTAATAAAACAGCAAAGATGTCAGCTAACTATAAAAGTATCATAGACCTAAGGATGTGTGAGACAATTTCAGTTTGGCACAACAAAATTAATTTTAGAAAAACGATTATTCTGATCACAAAAATAGGGTAGCCTTTATAAAACATATATGATTTCTTCCTTACATACCTATATGTTCCAATTCAGGAAAAAAATATAAGAAAAAGAGTAAAGTTTTTGATAAAGTCGACTTTTGCATATTATAAGAAAAACTGGCACAGCTTATCTTAATTAGATCTCGAGTTATATATACACGGATAAAATCATATAGCTCAGAGAACTACATTTTGGTCTTCAGAACTGGAAAGTATAGTTCCTGCACCAACACTACCGGATGATCCTCTAATCTGAAACAGTATAGGCGTAGCAGCTATACCAGTATTCCTAACTGTCATCTTGCTCCACGAATGATGGTGTCAACAAACTAAAAATCTTCGCTCACGCATACTCACATTCCCAAAAGGCTGTTTTTCTGGTTCAGAAGGTCTCAAAACGTGAAGATTTCAAAAAAAGCTACGATACGAAGAAGCTTTTAGCAAAAAAAAATTCTCGAGAAAATGACGCTTCTCTTTCAGCATAAGGTGTAAGTCGCACGTGTACGCATGGTTCGAGACATTATTAGGTATTTTCACATCCAACATTTGCTGATTTCACTTCGTTAAAAGCTGAAGGAAAACAAATGGGCTAAAGGCATGGGACCAAAATTTATTTCTGTAATATCCCAGGGTGAAGCCAATTTGTTTTGTTTATTAGTAGATATTGCAAAAATAGTGTAAATTCCAATGTTTTCTTAAATTCTCAATAATTTTCGAAGTAATCAATATTTCTCAATTTTATTCGGCTCATTTTGAAGCTATTTTTTCATGAATCACAACAGCTTACGAGTATGAATTATTAAAAATTTCTTTTTTAATTTCAAGAAATTGAATTTGTAATAAAAAAGTTGGAAAAATTTAAAAACATCTTATCTGTAGAAAAATCAGAATAACAGTTGAATAAATATATATTTTGAGGTAATTTCATAGAAACTTCAGGATTATATGTTTCATGTATTTTACACAAATGTTTTTGTTACCAAAAATAATATTGCAATTTTTCTAACTTTTTTGTTACGACTTCAAGTTTTTGCAATTCATAAAGAAATTTTTTACGAATTATGCTCATAAGCTGTTGTGATACAATAAAGAAAAGCTTAACAATGAGCCCAAGAACATTAAAAAATGTTGAATATTTCGAAAATTATTAAAAATTTAAGAAAACATTGAAATTGACACTATTTTTGCTACATTGACTTTAAAACTAGACAAATTAGCTTCACCTTAAGCTGCTGATTGAATTAAAAATACCTAATATACCCGTATTTTTCTCAACATCAGTGACCGATTCAATGATTTGAAGTTGCACAGCCTGTCTGACTTAAAATTGATTCGTTTTCCTGCACAAAATGCTGTGATTGCTGTTGATGAAATGTGGTTAAATACTTTCTTCTCTATAAGCGAAAATTATTGCTCAATAGGAAAATATTCTGGAAAAGAATACATTACTGAATTTTAATCCTCTTTTCTTGTTGCAGATTTGGATTTAGAGTTAAATTGTTTATCTAATAAAGACCCTATTCCACGTTTTTCTCTTTTCATAAAGTGTTAGGAGCTAATTAATTTAAATAAAAAATTCAATATATCTTAGAATTACTTAGTAAATATTATATCACTATTTATTTTGTAATTTAAGTATAATTCAAATCTGAAAACAGATATTCGCATTTTTTTGCTCAGCAGCGTATTCCTACCGCGAATAATTGATAGGTTTTAGTCGACTTATACGAAATAAAATAGAATAACCGCTGTAGATTTTTATTATTTGTAATAAATTTTTAACATACCAAATGTATAAATCTTTTTTGTCTTTTCACAGAAATATTATCAGGTACCCCTCTTAAAGAGAGGGACTTTCTGGAGATTTTTGGGAAGAACAATAAACATGAGAATCATTAAGGTAATGTTACTAAACGTAAAAATTTCTAACAAAATTGTTGATTCATAAACAGTTTAAAACTATTGATAATCCCTTCATATAAAAAATACTCTACACTCATGTAATGTTGTTCCTAATGTTTTAAATAAACTTTTCCGACAACTATACTATAAACACTATACGAAAACACTATAAACTAAACAAAGTGCAGCCTATGTATTCTGTATGTGTAGGCGAATGATTTTTTAGTTCAAATCATTTAAATGAGGTGAATCGATTTAAAAAATGAATACCGAGAGGATGAATACTGCCAGGACGCAGCCGTTTGGCAAATTACATATATGTTGAATAAATATTTTTTCGCAGATGAATTTGATTCTTCTGTAGATAAATTTTATTTTTCGTCATATAAATGTGCTGCAGCGTTTTTATCAAATTTAAAGATAAATTTTATTCCTGGCCTTTACAGTGTTTGTACACTGTTTTAATGTAACGAACTGAAGTTTAAGTTCGTCATTCAGGTATGTTGGATAAAAATTCAAAAAGTTCGAGCATTTTCAACATTATTTTTAGACCACTATTCACCAGATTAAGAAAATATATATTATAGCATTATTAAAATTCAGAAAGCCAAAGAATATGAAAATTATAATCCAAACAACGCATGATGTGAAAAAAGTGAACAGAAAGAAAAGTTGATTTTTTAAAGCGCTATAAGAATATCATAACAACTTTATGCATTTTTTCGAAACGTAGGTTTTGTTTTAATCATAGTACACCAAGAGGCAAAAAAAGGAAAAAGACAAAAGTTGGTTAACTAAAAAATATCTAGAAATTTTTGATAAACTCTTTGTATGAAAATAATTTGAAAATGCAAACAATTTACTATTTGAAAAACGGACATAAAATACAATAAAATTTTGTCAAACAAAATTGTTCGCCTAAATTATATCTACTTCGCTTAGAACCACCTTACGGTAGGACATGTATTTTTAGTGCGAATCGTAAAAGATCACATTAAAAATAAACACATAAAATTCATGGTAAAACAACACATGCTGCAAGAATAAAATGTTTAATAAAAAGTTTTTTTAATAGGATGCGCACTTGCTTTTAATCATGAAAATGAGACAATAAAAATACAAAATAAGCAGAAAATATTAGACTAGTCCTTGATATTAAAATTTGTACATTACCCTGCAATTTCGAGATAAGCAATACCAGCCCAAGGCACATAAATATAATATACATTTGATACAATAGTGTTGGACATAATGTAGCAATGTTCACATATCTGACAAAATCCAGTGCGAAGCGCAAGGTTCATAATGAGAATATTTTCGTTAAAGCCACAGGAGCTTTAACGAAAGAGAATTTGCAATCACCAAATTACATTTGTCGATACCTTGACGTTTAATTTGCAAAAGGTCTGAACACAAATGTGGGTTAAATACAAAGATCAAGCGCTAAGCACGAGAAAGTTATTGAGCGGAAAGTTTGAGGACCAACAGTCGCACTCCCTAGAACATTTCACTTTTTGTTAGAAATTTAAATTTTTTAGCATCTAAAATCATTTTCACAGCTATAGTCATTTTCACTCTAATATGGGAAAATTGACATTCTTCTCTTAACCTAAGATCCAAAATTTCTTAAAACATTCTTTATTTTAGAAATATTACATATTTCATAACTATTCTACGATTTCCAGTTAAAAATTTAACAACTGCTACTCGACAAGTATCAATAAATTTGAGAAAAAATTAATTTTGGATCCCCTGAAGTTGATCATTTTAATATTGTAGGTTGATCATTATAATAATATTCAACAGTTTGAAATCGCAGGGTTTACAGTGAAAATATGATTTAAACACTTCACTCAAAATATTGAATCAGAAAATGTTTCTCTGACATTTCTGTTCTTCCATCTGCCCAAATGACCTGCATATCAGAGCAGTATGAAAATTAAATGAAAATCAAACTTTTCGAGAATAGATAAATTAAAAAAATATATTGTTTATCTTGTTGGTAAGAGAAAAACTTTTTTTTATAATTGGGAATACAATAATACAATACATTAGATCCAATTTTATAATTACAGACTTGGTCCATTAGCGTTTTACCCACACATTGTAAAGAAATTCTATGCTGATTGCGTTATTTTTAATCTTACATGTGCAGAAATTTTGGTATAGCGCCGGTCAAGCCCCAATCGGAAAAAATGTGGGTATGTTAGGGTAATCTGTCTACCGCCAGACCGTAAATGAAACGCCCTACAAGACCGGGCCTAGATCTCGGCATCCAAAATTTGGATCCGATCTGGCCCAGATATGGTCTCTTTAATTTTTTATTTCTATAATTAGTAAAATTTCAAAAGTTTTTATATTAATGTTTTTTCATCTTTGCATTTTACAAAACTTTAATTTTTCAATCTTCTTCATCATATATCATTATACATTATAACTCATTTCAATATATTACATTACATTGAATTAAATGAAATCGAAGTTACAAATTACGAACTTTAAAAAGCATCGCTTTCTTCTGATGGTATCAGGAAAGCCCGTACTATTTGCCGAATGATTTTAAGTGCCATTTTCATTCTAGGAAATTTAGACCGTCCGGAAGCTACGGATATAATTCTGATGGACATTAGGCACCGGCATGCATAATGCACGTCGCGCGCCGGGTGCTCTTCGGAATATAAGTGCCTCTTGTCGGAAACGTGATCTTATTTCCGTCTCTCTCGGTTACTTTCATTTCCATTTGTCTAATTCTCATTTCCAAGAGCAGGGAGATAATTTTTTAAAAATAATTAGAAGGTAATAAGCCAAATGCATTCAACCTTAAAAGAAATTAATCCTACCCCGAGAATTAAAGACTTTAAAATTGGGAAAATAAGGCACAGTGGGAAAAGGTGCATATAGTTAGATACAGTAGAAAGAAAGACAGGACTTGGGCAAAAATAAATTGTCTTTTTATTCTCATTAATTAGCAAAAGTGCAAAGAATATAAATAATGCGCAGCCTAATTACCAATTCTGCTAGTTCTCGTTAGTATAATTTATGAAACATGAATTATGAATAACTTAGAAAGTACTTACCTTACACTCTAAATTACTTCTTCTTAGGTCTCTTTTAAAATTAAAATGAATGTTCAAGTTAAAGGAATATTGCAACCCAAAATTTTTATTTGTCATGTTAGCGATTCTAACATTATTCAAATTGGCCCTTCAAAAACTACGAACCAACTTGGATGTGGAGGTGATTAAACCAAAAATTGCGGTTGGTTGCATGGTGGGAGGATAGTAAACTTAATGTTACAAACTTAGATCACGTTTAGTACGTTTCTTGTTTTCAAATTTTACCGAGGTTTGAGAATTTCGCGAAAGATGGCCCTGCAACAGTATAGTTTAATAGTGACTTAACAAGTTTCACAATAAAGTTTATATTTTAGACTTTCATACCCTTTCTTCTATTCCCCAATTACTCTCTTAATCACTTTTTTGTGAACTATTATTTCTCACTTGTTTTCAAGAAACTTCCACTTTTTTCCCCTAAATGTGAACTAAATTAATAGAACCTAATAAGGAAATCAAACTACTTGTTGATAAAAGTTGAGTTCTTGTTATTTGAAAGTATACTATTGTATGTCTGATTAATCAATAAAATAAATTCGTTAAAAATTCGTCTCTTTGGTTAAGAATTGATTTCCTCAGTAAAAAACTGATCCTATTTGTTGAAAAGTACAACTGTTTGCTTAATAGGCAATTAGATTTGGTTAAGGATTATACTTTTTTTATTGGAAAATCGTATCTGTGGGTTGAAAATTCCACTGTTTTGTAGATAATTCAACTTTTTGGCACATGAACTTAAATATTTTGTTCAAAATTCATGTATTTTTTTAGAATTCGCCTTTTTTGGTATAAAATTAATTTTTTGGTATAAAATTAATTTTTTGGTAGAAAATTCATTTTTTCATAAGGAATTTAACTATTTCGTCCCAAATTAATCTTTTTGGGCTTATAGATGAACTGCCTTGCTTAAAATTTGTTTTTCTTACTTACCTATTTTGTTTAAACTGTAGTTACTGCATTAAAACATTGTTCTTTTTCACTGAAAAATTAAAAATAAAACTGTTGCATTGAAAATTAATCTGTTGTGGCTGAAGTTTCAACTGTTTCGTTCGAAATTTCTATTTTCTGGTTGAATAGATCTGTTTTCGATTTAAAATAACAATGTTTTCTGTTTGGAGATTCTTCATTTAAGTTGCAAAAATTTAACTATTTGGTAAAAACTAAAAAAATTAGCAAACAATTAATCTATTTCGATGCAAATTAACCTTTTTGTTGAAAATTCATGTTTCTGGTCAAAAATGTTGAAAGAAAATTTTGAAAGAAACTTTGACTGTTTGGTTCAAAATGTAACTTATTGAAAACTAAATATTATATAAATTTTTTTTGTAGAAAATTAACCTTTGATTGAAAAATTGTTTGTTTTTTTCTGAAAATGAAACTGTTTTCTGAAAAATTTGACTCTTTTTGCTTATAAATTCAATAATTTTGTTGAAAATTTATGTATTTTTATCTAAATCGTCCTTTTATGTACAACATTATGATCATTTGTAGAAAATTCATATTCTTGGTTCAGGGTTTCATTATTCGTTTAAAAATTAATTGGTTTTGTTTTAAATTCGAAATAATATAATAAAAAAATTCGCCTTAATATATTCACCACTTTGGTTAAAACTGTAACTTTTGTGTGAAAATTCTTGTTTATTTTGTTATTTAACGTTTCCAGTTTTGGCTGAAAACTTATATTTTTTTAGTTGAAAATTCAATTATTTGGTTGAAGTTAGAAATACGAAAAAGTCAATAAATGATCATGCGCTTTGAATGAATTTCTTCATCCATAGCAACAAGTGAATGAAAAATTATTATCACCATCATTTAATATATCAATTATAATTATAGTTGGTCTCTTTACTCATAAATATAAATTTTTATTTGGATAATGATTTAAAACAAAAATTATTTAATTTTGGCATTTAAAGTGAATTCAATTATTCATGAAATATGCTTATTATTAAAAAATATGTTTTTAATTCTAAATGCGTTTGAAACTGTAAAGGACAAAACAAATGGATATTTGATATTAATAATTTTTTGATGTTAAATTGCGTCGACTACATAGTACAATAATTTTTTTAGAAACGAGAAAAAGTGTACGTTGGTCCGGATTTGAACAGGTAATGCCACTATACGGGAGTGGAGTGTTATCCAAATGCGCCACCAGGAAAACGATATACTGTGTTTTCGGTTAAGTAATTCGTTAACGCGCTACTCATATATCGTAGCGTTCTTAATTCAAATCCTGGCCGACGTAGATTTTTTTCTCGTTTTTTTTTCAAAATTTATTATACCAGGAAATTTAAAAAAATTAGTATGAGTAATTAATTAAGTACAGCGTTCAACGAAATAAAATCATTATCCGAAACATTCTTTTTTCTGATTTTTATTTTTGTTTAAATTTGGTTCTTCGCTTTAACGGCATCTCGTTGTTTTATACTCAACCCAACTTTAACTATCGTGAGAGAGTAAGCAGAAGGCTGAGACTAAGTAAACACCTCGGATTACGGATTAAGATCAAATTCGAGTAGGTGCTTTATAGAAACGAAGTATCTTATCTGTGGGTGGGGGATTATCGCGTATTAGCAATCTTCCAATAAGTGATGCTTTAATCCAAATATCTTTAGGTATTTGTTATTATTAAAAATTTAGTAATTATAATATTACTGAATGAAATATTACATTAAGCTCATTTGAGATTGCCCGTGGAGGTTCATATAGCAATTTTATCATTAAAAGTGTAAAAAATCAATTATTTTCGACTGCAGAAATAAAATAATCAGTAACAGTGTTGAGTTATTTTCTAAAATAATTAAAATATACTAGCATGTTAAAACAACCGAAAGTAAAAATAAAAAAACACTTGTTGCCAAAATAAAAATCATTATCGAGTTCTTTATAGTAACACTTTAAGAACAGTGATGTTAGATATACAAATTTTTGATAATAATTGTCAGAAAATCACATTCTGTTCCATTTTGCAACTCAAAGATTCAAAACATCTTCCTTTCGTTTAGAAAATATTTCGAATTTGTTATAAGTGCAGTGTTAGTAGTAAATGATCATTTTTAATCCGCAAAGATATCCCAAAAACGACTTTAAAATAGCATAAATTTTTAATTTAAAATTATTTCTTGAAAAAAAGACCCTACTCCATTTTTACTCCATTGGTTGTGATTCCCAATGGATTGAAGATGAAGTAGGTTCTTTTTTTCAAGAAATAATTTTAATATAAAAATATTATTTTCCATCTAGTCTTATTAAGACGTTAAGCATTTTCTGTTATTGAAGATTCTTAACTTGATCGATATTGTGTAGATTTTCTGCCTTCATGGTTTGGAGGGTTGATCTACTGTCGGTAAGGTACAATCTCTGATGATATAGCAGATAAATTAAAAAATTTTATATCAATTTTTAAATTGATAAATACGGGGATAGTAAACTACTATAAAGAAGATAATGATCATTTAAAGGGGTTCATCAACCCCTATATCAACAAAAAAGTATAATACGGGTTCTATTTATTTGCTTAAAACTTTAAGATAATTAAATTTAATAATGTGATGTTATTTTACTCGAAATGCACGGAATATATAGATTCAAATTTATAGGAAGAATATTTGCTAAATTTTAAAGCTTTGTTTGTTAAATTTTCTCTTTGTATCAATTTTTCTTCTTTGTTCTAATATCAGTTTATGATTCTCGGAAAAAACAAAAGATTAGTTTACTGCATTACATAAGAAAATATGCAAGGGCCAATAGAAAAACGGGGTCAAAAGGTATTTAGGAAGGAGAAACCAAGAATGGAAGGGTACAATGGCATAGGATTGATATAGAGGAGTGGCTGGACTCAAAATATTTGTATATATAAGTAATAGGGTGGATCGAAAAAAACAATTTTTAGAACTAGAACTTGGCACTACGTGGAAAGGTAGTGAATTGGAATCTGAAAAAAGTATAAAGTATTTGGTATCGATTGATTAATTCCTTCTTAGCCCACGTTATAAAAAAGTATTTGAAAAAAATGATCATTTTTATTTATTTGATATTATTGTGTGTTTAAATTTTTTGCCACGTTCTTCGGGGTCACATTCGTCTCCAAACAATCTGACAGTTCTGTAATAAATGTTCTCTAAGAAATAATTTATGTTTAGTAGATCCCTGTATTTCAAAAAAATTTTCTAAATGCACAGTAACTTTGTGAGAATTATTTCATATATTTAAGATTTTTTTACTCATACAAAAAACACTAAAAAATATTTTGACATGCTTGAAAATTAATTAAATCTAAGCACAGCAAATTAAAAGAAGTAAGTTTCTCCTGAAGTTTCTGTAGATTTTCAAAATGTTTTTTTAGGCAGAGGTCTACTAAACCTAATTTATTTAATAAAGAACTTTAATTAAAGAACTGTCAGCATTTTGATAGACAAGGAAGACCTCAAAGAACATTACAAAAATTGGAACACACCCCCCGTGGATGAGGTTCACTAGGTAAACTATAGCTCAACAATAGCATAATCATGCGTTAAGCGTGGTGTGAGCCTGGGGTGAGCGTGGGTTAACCGTGGGGTAAGCGTGGCTCAAAATTGAGTCAATTTTTACCCACGGTCATCCCACTTACATCGCATGGTTATGAACAATGGATCAAGCATTGCTAATGGCCCCTTTTCCATGTTTTAATAACGACCGAACGTGATTTGGTTGAAATGGTACTTGGGCAAAGTTTTTGAAGATGGATACAATCTGTTAAATTTTTCACACTTTTTAGAAAGAATTGCTGAATAAATATTTTCTTTTATTGCACTTTGCGCAATTTTTTAAAGAACCGGCGTGAAAGAAGTGTGCATGGCTCAAGCATGACAAGCCACTTGAAAATATCTGGCTAAAGCATGGATCACAGCTGAATAGTAGCATGGCTAAAAATCCACACGTCTTTAAATTGTAAGTTTACAAACCAAGTACACTGGGTCGCGCACCAGGTAGCTTAGCACGTATTCTACAACAACTTTTTTAACACTTAAATTTTGCCAACTGCCAAAATAACTACGAATAATGAGTCGATGATCCGGGTGCAACGGATTGAGCACTAGACACTTTATTACTTATTCTTGGAGAATTATTTTGAAATTTAAATTTTGTGAATAACGAAAGCAATTCCAATTGGTAAGTCGACGACCCGGGTGCACCAAGTCGCGAACCAAGTAGTTAAGCACGTATTCCATAAAAACTTGTTAAGAATCTAAATTGTGCTTAAAATCTCTTAAAATGAATATCAATCGAGAGTCAACAACACGGTGCGCCAAATTGTGCACCAGATCATTCCAAACGTTATTTACGAGAAATGTCTTTAAATTTAAAATTGGATGATAACTCAAACAATTCCAAATAATCAGTCGATGCTTGGGGTTTACCGGATCGCGTGTCAGTCAGCTCAGCACTTTTTCTACAAAAACTTAAATTTAAAAAAATTTTAGTAGCCCAACTAATTTTAAGTAGTGAGTCCACAACCCGGGTTCGTCGGATCGTGCACTAGGTCGTTCAAAATGCCATTCACGTAGTTATTTGGTGTTTATTTTTGGTATTCATACCATCTGGTAGTAATTTTGGCAGTTCAAACAATTTCAATTTTTGAAAAGTTCTCTCAGAATACGTACCAGTCGGCGACAAGCCATTTGGAATCGCTTTCAGTATTCAAAAAATTTAAATTTTCAAAAATTTCTCGAAGAATACATGTTGAGCTAGCTGGTGCTCGGTTCAGTACACCTGGATCCTCGACTCATCATTTGAAGTTAGTTTGGCTTTTCAGGACAATTCAAATGGTGAAAAAGTTCTTGTAGAATACGTGCTAAGCTACCTGGGCTAGATCGGATTCACACGGATGGTCGGCTTACAATTAGAAGTTATTTTGGTTGTTGAAATAATTTAAATTTTTTTAAAGTTCTTCTAGAATACGTGCTAAGCTACTATACCTAGTGCACGACCCAATGTACATGGATCATCGACTTATCATGGGTACTTATTTTAAGTGTTTAAAAAATTAAAAATATTAAAAAGTTCTCATAGAATACGTGCTATGATACGTGCTGCACCAGGATCGTCGACTCACCATTTGAAATTGCCTTCGTTATTCACAAATTTAACATTTTTAAAGAGTTCGCGTAGAATACGTATTAAAGTACCTGGTACTCAATCCGATGCACGCGGATCGTCGACTTCTCATTGGTAGTTATTTTGGCAGTTGGTGAAATTTAAATTCTCAAAAAGTTATGGTAAAATAGGTGATTAACTACCTGGTGAGCGACCCAGTGCACTCTGTTGTTCACTCGCCATTTGGAATTGTTTTCGTTATTCTCAAAATTTAAATTTTTTAAAATTCTCGTTGAATACGTATTAAAGTACCTAGTGCTCGATCCGTTGCACTTGGATCCTTGATTCACAATTTGTAGTTATTTTGGCTCTTAAGAGAATTTAAACTTTGAAAAAGTTCTTTAGGAATACGTGCTAAGCTACCTGATGCTCGATCAGGTTCACGCGAATCGTCAGCTTACTATTGGAAGTTATTTTGGTTCTTGGAATAATTTAAATGTTGAAAAAAGTTCTTCTAGAATACGTGCTAAGCTACCTGGCGCGCGACCCGGTGTACATGGATCATCGACTCACCTTGGGTGCTTATTTGGGGTCTTTAAAAACTTTTAAGTCCTAAAAATTTCTCGTAGAATAAGTGCTAAGCTATCTGTTGCGCGAAACGGTGCACCCGGGTCGTCGACTCACTATTTAGAATTGTTTTCGTTATTCGAAAAATTAACATTTTTTCAATTCTCGTACATTACACGTATACGCACATGTACACCCATACAGAAATGTGTTCATGACCCAAACAGGGCTTAAGCTTGACAAAAATGGAGCCTGCTCTGTTGATCTAGCCTGGTTCAAACTCTAATAAATCGCCAAATTTGGTGACGGCCCGTTTGTATTGCTCGGTTAGATCGCACGGCTTGACCCAAGCTTGGTCCTAGGTTATCACCGATTCCTAGACATTTTTTATTTTTTTCCTTAAAAGTCGAAATTTGGCGGAAATATATATTTTTTAATTAAAAGTTTATACATACAATAATGTTTTTTTTTTGAGAAAAAAAGTAAATAATCATTTAATATTTAAAGACCAAAAGTGTGACTCATTAAATTTTTGTGTCCTGAACTTGCTGCATCCGCGCCAGTCTATCAAACGGTGGTATCTCATTGATTATCCCACCATGTTCTAAAGATTTCTTATCAGCTGTATTATCATCATCATCATTTATCGTCCGTGATACTTGACTTTTAATGTATAGTTTTAAACATCATTAAATAAGTTAACAACATATTTATCCTTTATAATTCAACAAAAAAGTTTTATAAGTTGCCTCATATATTAGGCAAGTTTTATAATTTTAATTGAAATAAACATGGCTTCAATCACTCACATGCAAAAAATTTTTAAATCAGGTTGGAATCAAACCATCACTCAAACTTTTTTCTAAGAGATGTGAAGAATTTCAATTTTTACTAAATTTGCCGCTTTGTACAGTTTTACACTTGAAACTTTCAATGAATATGTAAACAAATAGATTAATACTACGTCATCTTTTATGAATTTCAGAAACTTTTACACTGTCTGGGGCCTACCTTGGACCATTACAAAATTCAAGCTAAACTCGCATTCAGCAGACCGAATTTCACTTTTTTGTATACCTGGAATGTCGTAAACTTAGCGCTGTGGGAGAATTGTTGATGCTCGCTAGGCTTAATGTACGCACACTCTTATAAAAACTGCTCACCTACATACAAATTCAAAGCTTTGCAAGTACAAAAATTGGTATCAAATACAAAAAATTTATGAGACTTTTCGACTAATTTTTTCTCTACTAGTCCCTGCAAGGATAAGGATAAGGTATGTACTTGAAGATACATCGGATATATAAAAGATAATGATAATATTGATGCGCATTATAATAATAGTGTGTATATACAATGGTGTAGAAGTATAAAGAATATAAGTGGATGTGGAGAAAATGCTAATGGGTGGTAGAAGAAAGAAAATGCAGGGTGATAGGAGTGGGATGGCAAGTGAGTCAGAGAAGATATTGTGTATAGTGTTAAGAATTTTAGGGAGGAGAAAATAGTGGTAAGGATGAAAAGCTAAAGGTCAGAGAGAACAGGGATGGTACGAACAAAGGAGTGGAAGGCAAAAATGGTAGAAATGTATCAGGATGAGAATAAGTATTGTGTAGATGAGGGGCGGTAAGCGGAAGAGTTAACAGGAGGTCTAAAAATGAGGATGAGTGTGGTATTGGTATAAAAAGGTGAGAAAAAGAAGGAGCAGAAGCGGATGGATTAGAGCGGAGAATGATAGATAGGCTAGAAAGGTATGAGGATGAGTTTTAGTGCCTTATTATTATAAGAAGGTGAGAAGAAGAAAGGGCAGGAGTGGACGAATTAAAACTTAGGGTAAATAGGCTAGAAGCGTATAAGCATGAAGTAGTATCTTATTATTGTAAAATGGTGAGAACAAGATAGAGCAGGAGCGGAAGGATGAAAAAATTGGATAAATAGGCGAGAAAGGTATAAAGATAAGAATTAGTGTGGTATGATTATAAGAAGGAGAGAAGAAGAAAGAGAGGGAGTGGAGGGATCACAAATTATGGTAGAAAGGCTAGAAAGGTATGAGGATAAGCATTAGTGTGGTATTATTATAAGAAGATGAGAAGAAGAAAGAGCAGGAGAGGAGGGATGAAAAATGTGAGTTGATGAGCTAGAAAGTAATAAGGATGAGGATTAGTGTAGTATGATTATAAGAATGTGAAAAAAAGAAAGAGCAGGAGTGAGGGTATTAAAAATGAGAATAAATAGCCTAGAAAGGTATAAGGATAAGGAATAGTGTGGTATGATGACAAGAACGTGGGAAGAAGAAAGAGCAGGAGTAGAGGGACCAAAAATGAGGGTAGATAGGCTTGATAGGTATAAATATGAGGGATAGTGCAATATAGGTGTGAGAGTTTAAGGGGAAAAGAAAGAATAATTTTGTGTAAATTGATAAAGACTATTACATGGATGTCATGGTAGGAAATGGGTTGACGAGAAATCCAAGAGGAGGAGCAGAACCAAAAGGGCCGAAGGTAAGAGAAAGTGTTCGTTTGGTCAAGTGGAGCCGCAAATTGTTATCCAAGTGTCACTGAAACTCACAGTTTTAAATTGCACCAAAGTATGAGTACACAATGTCAAGGGAAGAAGTTACAAACTGTGTGACAACGTGTTATATAGAAGTTATAAATTTGATTTCTCGCACAATGTTATCAAAACAGTGACATTGGTTTCATGCATGTCGTATTGGTTATAACGGAAGAACAGAAGGTAGAACAGATACGTTCGTACATGGGTATAACGTAAACGATGGCGTTAACTAAAATGGAAGTGATTTTCTGCCAGTAGGAGGCGGTCACCGGTCCAGACGAATAAACTATCGGAATATTGAAATACGGTCGGCCTGCACGTGCAGTAATCGTCGGTGGATTCCTCGTATACACATTTATCCTCGTGTGGTTATACAATGTACATTGCGTGTTCCGAAGCCTCGTGTGTGCACAACACGTGTGACTAGAGTTCACAAGGTGTTGGTATTTGGTGCATCAATGTGAGTCCATATAGTCCCACGAAAAGCAATCATCTCGGCCGGACGCAATCAACCACTAACACTACTGACTTTAACATTCCTATGCATACACTCACATTTCTAGATCGAGCCTCGAGAAGTTGTAGAACACCCGTTATAAACCCAACACGTGTATACATTTTACATTGTATATATAAACTTAGCACGTGGCTTCTCTGAAATTCGACATTAAAGCCAAGCTTTGAATGTTAACTGTACTGGATTCTAAGTAAAAAAAACTTAATAAACAAAAATAGTCAAAATAGGCATTCACTTAAATTGCAAACTTTTAAATTTAAAGAAATTCTTCAATTACTGGCGTTTTAATTTCAGGCATATCTATGTTTGTCAATTTTACTTCTAAACAATACACTCAAGAAATTTTTAATTTTAAATAATTAAGCTTTTAATACCTTATTAATAATTATTATTAATTTTCGTGATTTCCAGACCAAGATTTTTCAATTTCAGTCATTAATTTTGCTTAAATCTTCAACTAAAAATCTGACAATTTTAAGATGTTGCATTGAAAATTGAAAATTGAAAATTGAAAAAAATACAAATAAGATCAGTATGATGCGATCTTTTAAAATAAAACTAAAGTTTGCTACGTTTAAGATGAACGAAGAAAAAATATTTCTAAACCTGCAAAAGTCTAAATAATTTCTAAAGGAAATAATTTCCTTAACGTAAATGAAAAAAGTAATAATATTGACAAATATACTTGACAAATACTTCATAAAAAACTAAAACTCATTTTTTAAGTTTAAATCACTTTTTCGGACCATCTGAACCATTGTGTGCAGCCAACGCCAACATCACCACCGCTACATATCCATATCAGGAATTTACAACCCAACTTAGGCTTAGCCCTGGCTCAAACCTGGCGTTACTCTGGCCCAATCTTGTTTCAGTCCTGGTCTGAAGAGGCCTTCCGGATAAGACATTTAGAGGCCCTCCGCGAGAGTTTTCAGAGTCACCGACAAAAGCCTCATCCCACGAAGGCGTACAGGAACACCCACGTGGGTCTCCAGAGACTTCCACGATAACCTTTAGAGTCTCCACAATAGCCTCCAAAACTATCCACAAGGGTTTTCAGAGATTTTTTCCATTTGTCATACATTAGCTACTTCCTATCCATTGAAGCCTTCCAATTAATCCTTTTTCCATCTATCCCCATACATCCTTTTATATTGCCTTCTCCCTTTCCATAGATCTCTAAGAGTATATTCATTGATATATTTTTTTAACCCCAATGTGACTCTTGCGAGATACGTCACTATATTCTTTTATAGTATTGGATTGAATTGCAATAAAAAATATATTAAGCAAGGCACTTTCGCACCTTAATAAAAAATCTGAGTGGAAGGTAGGCGTGAGTAGCGCGCATGGGTTGCAGTGGGAGGTACTAGAAATATATTGTTCATAATCCACTACAGCATGCAATTTTTAACCGATTTTTTTTAAATGCTCAGGATTAGTTTCTGCAAGACAACTTCCGATCTGATTTTTTAATTTTGGTCTGTGGTTTTTTAAAGAAAAGACTTAAGAAACGTCGCTTTGTATCAGATTTATTGCAGATACACTTTAGGAATATAAATATACAAATTAAACCAAAGTCATGCTAGTATGATTATTTACTATACTTAATACTGAGTTTTCATAAATCTTGATTTTCTTTAACTTTCTATATTTCTGATGCGGTTATGATGAATATTTCAGGTATGTTTTAAACGGTTTGCCTTTTGACCCTCACTGGATATTTCAGGTATGTTTGTGAATGTTTTGCATTTGGCCTGCTCAAGTTATTTTTTAATTTTTTAATTTTTCTCCTTGATATGTGTGTTGTATGAGGGCTGGAACGTTGGTGATTATTTCTTACAAATGTTTTTTTTTATTGGCATTAGATAATACTAAAAATAAAAAGACAAAAGAAATGAAAATAGAAGGAAGGGGGTAAATTTATTTCCCCTCTCATTTTTCTTTCCTCTTTCTTCTTTTTATTTCCATTTTTTAAAATTAAAATTTTAATCTTTTTCAAACTGTAATAGGAACATTTTATTTGGTTTGTCCAAATTTGGTCGTCGGATTCTTGGTTTCATTTTCAGAAATTCTGCACATTAATGACTAAATATCTCGTGGGAATAGTATTTGGAATATTTAAACACCATTATGTAACAATTACCATTATTCTACATATTCTAATTAACAAATTGTTTTTTTTATTTCATTAGACGACTTTTAAATTAATTGTAAGTTATAATAAATACCTGAAGGAAAGTGAAAATTTGAAATATTTGTATAATGTATTCTACAAAATCATGTTGCAGCTATCTCGATTGGCTCTCGAGAAATTGTGACACTAAAAACTAATCATCATTCTATTACATCTTTATAGTGTCACTCTAATAAGTAGCTTTATCAGTTTTTTGTGTAAATATAAGTGGTGCAAAAACCTTTTATTTTCATTGTAAAATATTTTACCTGAAATATTTTGTTTATAGAAGTTACAATTTTCTATTACTACTTAATATTAATATTATTTAAAAATTACGAACAAAGTTACTTATTTAAGTACCACACATAATTACCACACATGATTCTTTATTTGAAATATTGTTAATAAAATAGCACTCACGAGATGACGTGGCGATTTCTCGATAAAATATAATTTAAAAGTGTTTTGATGAAAAATAAATATATAAAAAATCAATTTTGTTATTAGAATATTTATTAATAATTTGAATTTTTAACTAATGGTTATTAAATATTCCAAACACTATTCCCAGGAGATATTTAGGCATTTTGTATCAAGAAGAAGTTTTATGTTGCTGTTGAGCACTGTGTGAAAATAATTGTTTATACTAATTGTTTATAACCATTAACTTCACTTCCACACCAAATATATATGTTCCTGAAGTATATCTCCAATAAATTTGATAAGACAGCGACTTCTCTTAAGTTATTTCTTCGGAAAATAAAAATAACATTTGTAAAATGTGCATTTTGGACGCTAATTTTGTTTAAATAATGAATTCTATGGAGAGAAATTAAAAAGTCGGGCCCGAGGCTGTCCGGCAAGAATCATTCCTGAGTATGTCTGAAAAAATCGGTCAAAAATTGTAGGCTGTTATGGATTATGAACTGTAATAACTCCGAAATACCAATTACCAAAATACCTTCCAATAGCTCCCACTCTGGGGCGGAGCCCTCCTCATTATACATACTAATAATTCTTCTAAATTCAACAATTACAAAGTCTTCAGTACTACAAATTAATTATTATGTTACTTTAAACTTCTCAAGGTTGACTTGAAATAATGTAAGTACTTGACGTCACTCAAGGCTGACTTAAATTGGCATTTACTACTCGACAATTCTTTCTCAAGATTTCAAGCTACTCTAAAACGCTAAAAATGTTTTCTACGTGAAGTCCGCAGTGAGTTTCACAGGGCGCTGCATTTAGATTTTAAAACCGCGATTTGATACGTGAAAAAATTGATCAAACTCCTTCAATCTAAAGGGATTCTCTTGACTTTCATTGCAGCTTTCGTACAGCTTAACTGGCACTTCGTATCTACGAAAATCGAAAGAATCGTCTGAGCTAAAACGATATTCCGTGAAAAGAGTGAAGAGAGAATCTCGCTCTTACGCGAAAGGGTAGTTGCGTTTTCGCGAAAGCTGGGATGGGCGAATACGGCGAAAGGGGATTTAAGTTCGACTTACACGATATCTACTCCGCACACTCGCCCGGCTCTCCATTTCCTGCTGTAATACTGTCCTTGGCGCAACCGGAAGTCTCTATTAAAATTGCACAATGCTACCAAGGGACTTGCGGTTCTCCATGAGAAAATGCGCCGCGAGAGAAGCAAAAAAAAGTAGAAAAAATATTTGTATTAAGGGCCATCTCGTTTCAAATAAGAAGCTTGCGACTGCTGACTGCCACGACCTTTCGCAAATACTGAGGTTTTTCTCAACAAGAGGAAACAAATTATAGTTGGAGAAACAGCTTTGTTTTTATCCAATTTGCTTTCTTTCATTTTATTTTCTCCTGAAGGTAAAAATACATTGTTGCGTTTTCAATTTAGTCTGATTTGAAACACTTGCTCGAAATTTTTAGTTGAATGCTCGCAGCAAAAAGAAGACTTATATGTGGATTTTTCTCAATATAAATGTCACTTTTGATTTTCCCTCGAATATCCTTACAAATATTTATTCAATGGTTTCAATATTTCATAAGTTTCCCATTTCTTCATATTATGGACCAAAAGCATAAGAAATATAGAGATTATTTAACCCGAAAAATATTTTAAACAAACTTTTTCTAGGACTCCAATTAGAAGTTTCCAAACTTTAAAAGAAAATTTCAAGCGAAGATTGAAAAAACAGAAATCTTAGTATAGCATATCTAAGTATAGCATCCGTGTATTAGTAAAAGGTATGCATCAGAAGATTAACATTTAACTAATATAAAACGTGTTAAAGTTTTGCGTATTTTTATCATGTGTTATCACACTCTGCAGGCAAAGACAAGAAGTTTTTGTGAATACTTTTTTCAAAGGTTTTCGCAATTTAATCTTTTAAATAAATAGGACAAGTGTCTTTTTATTGTTTGCCACTCCACAACCTGTAATCGCGCGCCAAAGAATCAATATGTGAATAAATCGCAATAGGAAATTTTCAACATTTAATCATTCTAGATAATAAACATTTAAAATGTAGCTATTTTATAAAACGCATTGAAAATTGTATTATTTACTATTCTATAGTTTGAATATTGAAGAATCTTCTACTCCAAATATTAAAAATGGTAGAACTTTAAATAGTAAACCCTTAAAATTGAAAATTTACCAGGATAAATTATGCAATTTTTCAGTTTCATAATGAAAAATCCTGTGATTTTGATAACACATATAAAATCTCTTAAATTTAAAAGGTTTACAATTCAAAACTCTTGAAAATTAAAAAAAATTGTACTTGTAAAATAAACTGAATAGATTTCAATTTTAAATCTTTACAATTATTTATTTAACAATTTTATATCTTTAGGATTTATCAATTAAAAAAGGTTTTGAATCAAATTCTCTTTAAATATAATTCTTAAAAATTGAATAATTTGCAGGTCTATATTCAAAAAATTAAGAATTCTCAATTGTATTTAGTCACTTGAAACTGCAGGCCTATGAATATTAAATCTTCGAAACCGAAGACTCATAAAGTTTTAAATTTTTACAATTTATATTTAAAAATTATAGAAGTGTTCTGTTTACGAATCAGAAGTTCTTTAATTTTTCTGATTTAAGTTTGAAAATTATTCAACTTGGAAGATTTTATATTTAAAACTCTTGAAAAAACTTCAGAACTTTCATGTATATATCCTTAATATTGCACTCAATTCAATTTCAAATCTTTAAAATTAAATATTTTTCTATTATGAATCTTTAAAATGAAAGCAGTACAAAAAACGTTAAAAATCACATTAATTTAAAGCATAATAATTTCAAAATAATAAATCTTCATTTTTAAATATTAATTCTTAAAAAGATATACAAATGATATATTTAACCTTAAAATTTATATAAAAACGTGTAATGTTTTTAAATGCAATATTTTAAAAATTAACGAATTTTTATTTGTAGCTTTTCAAAATCGTAGACCGTTAATTTTTCATTCAATTAAAAAATTTAATAGATTTCCATTTTGAACTTCAAAGAAGTATATATTTAAACTCTTTATTAAGGCATTATATTAGGTATTTTAAGTTTTGAAATTCTATTTCATTTTCATAAAATCAAGAGCATCTTCAAATTTTAATTTCGTTTATTTTTAGTTTAACTGTAAAGTTCAGTTATAATTATAATCATAAACTAACATGAATATCTGCATTTTCTTGCCTTAGATGAAAGCTATTTCATATAGGGTTCTTAATATTGATAAATAATAAACCTTATAACATTCTCCGTTAAAATTATACATAGTTATAATTGATTAAGTATGATCAAAAATTAAGTTCCTCAGAGCTCTGTAGGCTTTTAGGTACACATTCTTATCGTGACACTCGCGCTGCGCACGGTTTCCGACATAAATTTATGAACAAGGTTTGTTGAATCTTTTTTTTTCGTAACTTTCGTCATTTACCCACATATTTTTTTTATTTTCAATGCTATTTTTCACGAATAGAACAAAAAGTACGCGTTCGATCGAGGAGTGATTCTTAAAGAAATTGTAGATCTTTTTTGGCATAACAATTTTTGTTTATTTATCTGTTTTCACAACCTACATATTTTTACCAGAAAATGGAATTTATGATTTTTCATTATTTGTTGTGCAATGAAAATTTAAATTTTCGATTTTCCAAGAAAATCCACAAAATTCTTATGATAATCTTGTAGCGCTTTTAAAAAGCAATGTTTTTCTTTTCTTGGCTTTTTTCATATCATGCGCGTTTTGGCTTAAAATGTTTATTTTCATTTGATTTTAAAAATTTTGTAAATGCTATAACTCTGGGAATTCTCTTCTTATTAGATAAAGTCATAAGGATAAGTGGTTTGCCTTTTTTAATACTATAAATATACCTACATAGATTTTAAAATTCATAAAAAAGTGGTCTCAACATTTATCAAAATGCGCTCACTTTTTTAGTTTTTATCAAAAATGGTTGGTTAACGAACTCGTTCTTTCTTTCAGGACCTAAAAAAAGTGTGCCAAAGATGGATTTAATTCGTTTATTTTTTCTAGAGTTATCGTGTTTACGGACGGCCGTGCGGAAGGACGGACAGACAGACACCATCGTGAAAACTTTATTTTCAGATTCAGGGGGTGTCGAAACGTGGAGATCCGTTGAGAAGCAGTGGTGTCAAATTTCGGACCATTTTAATACTTTCTCAATCATAAATGATGAGAATGTAAAAGGAAAAGGACTTCTTGCAAATAAGTAATCGCTTTTACCAGATGATAAGTTGCTTCCAAAAATATTTACTAAAACTTATATGATCAAACATGATTCGAAAAAATAAAAAATGTAAGTAACTCGAAGGCAAAAAACGAGATTGTGTTAGAATATCCCAAGATTTAATTTGTACAATTTCTTGAATTGAATCCGTTGGACATTTAGTCCTAGCACGTGAGGATTTTCCGTAAATCGTAAAAAAACCATGGAAAAGCGACTTTTAAGCATAAAGAAATTCAATTTTCCGGAAACATATTCTCTATGTATTTTTAGCTGCTGAATCAGAATGATTTAAGTGTTTATACGTTGCGAGCCACAAAACACTGAGCCTAACCACCCCTAGCTGGCTGCACGACAACTAGCCCATAGACAATTGATCCGCGACAATTGATCCGCGATAATTCATCCGCGACAATACTTGGAATCTGAAAAGAGGACGGGGAATATTCCACTTAAGTTGTATGTAATACTTCGACATTGGTAACAATGATTGATATGAGGAAATGCTCCAAACTTTTCAAATTAAAAACATGCCACAATCCTCATAAGTTCATTTAAAGAGAATCATTTTTCATAAAATATATAAATAATAATGAGCAGATGAAACTCAGACATGTATCATGCTTAAAAAAAAGTACAATCAAAATACTCATTACCAGTTGGTTTATCGGTTTTTGTGTGAATTATTACATTTATTGTCCCACGGATCAATTGTCGACGGATCAATTGTCAACAGATCAATTGTCGCGCGGACCAATTGTCGCGGATTAATTGTCGCGGATTAATTGTCGCGGATCAATTGTCCGCGGGCCAACTGGCGTACCACCCCCCTAGCTCACACAGCCCAAGCCCACAAACCTCAAGCCCACATTTTTAAATTCACATAGCCTAAGCTTTTAAATCTCAAACCTGCAATTTTAGGCCCAAAATCCTCAGGGTCATATACAATAAACCCACAAAGCATTAATCAATCAACCATAATCCCACAAACCCTAAAGTCCACACACCTCAAGTCCACAAACATTAAGCCCGCAATGTTAAGCTAAAAACATTAAACCTACATATCTTAAGATTTCAAATCTCAGATCTGCAATTTGAAGTCTAAAAACATAATCCCGCACACTATAAATTTACAAGTCCTAAACCCAAAAACTCTAACCTAGAAAACCCTAAACACACAGAACCCAAGCCCACAAGTCTCAAGCCTGCAATTTCAAGCCTATAAAACTTAATCCTACATACTTCAATATTTCTAATCTTAAATCTGCAATTTTAAGCCAAAAAAACCCGAAGCACACACACTATAAGCCCAGAAACTATAATCGCACACATTCTAAGCTTGCAAACGGAAAGCCAATAATTTAAATCCTACCAACCTCAACGCTTAGCGTATATGAGCTTGGAGTTAATTGGCGCCAAACTGAATGCTTGAGGTTTGTGGGCTTAGGGTTTGTGGATTTGAGTCATGTTGGTTTGAATTTGTGGACTTGAGGTTTGAGGTTTAGTATTGATAGGTTCATAATTTTGGGCTTGTGATCTGTGGGCCTAAAATTTAAGGGTTTAAATTTCATGGGGTTCGTAGGATTGGTATTAATAAATTTTAATCGACATGTGTTTATAAATTTAAATTTATAAACACCAATCCTATGAACCCCATAAAACTCATACCCACAAATCTTAGGCCCACAAGTTACAAGCCCCAAATTGTGAGCCTATCAATACTATACCTATAATCTCAAGTCCATAAATTCATACCAACATGACTCAACTCCACATACCCTAAGCCCACAAACCTCAAGCATTCAGTTTAAATCCAATTAACCTCAAGCTCACATACGCTAAGCATTAGGGTTTGTAGGCTTAAAATTAGTAGCTTTAAGTTTTCAAGCTTGGAATGTGTGGAATAGCGGTGTGTGGACTTACGGTTTGTGGGTTTATAGTGCGTGGGCTTTGGGTTTTTTGGGTTAAAAATTGCAGGTTTGAGATTTGAAAGATTGGGGTATGTAGGATTATGGTTTATAGGCTTGAAATTGAGGACTTAAGATTTGCCGGCTTGGGTTGTGTGAACTGAGAGTTTGTTGGCTTAGGGTTTGTCGGCTTAGGGTTTGTGGGTTTAGGACTTGTAAGTTTATAGTGTGTGGGCTTATTTTTTTAGGCTTAAAATTGCAGGTTTGATACTTGAAAGCTTGGGGTATGTAGGTTTGATGCTTTTAGACTTAAAATTGCAAGCTTAAGGTTTGTGGGGTTAAGGTTTTTTGATTAAGGGTTTGTGGGTTTATTTTATGTGAGCTTGTGGATTTTTAACGTGAAATTGCAGGTTTGAGATATAAAAGCTTAGAATATGAAAGTTAAAAAATGTGGGTTTGAGGTTTGTGGACCTGGGGTGTATAAGTTTGGTGTTTTGTGGCTTGCTTCGGATAAATGCTTGACTGATTCTGATTCGGCAGCGGAAAATAGATAGAAAATATGTTTGTAAAAAATCGAATTTTTGTATGCGTGAAAATCGATTTTCCATGTTTTTTGCAATTTACGGAAAATCGTGACATGTGGAAAAAGAATAAATTACGGAATCGGATTGAGCAATCAATTTCACATGAAGAATATGTTAGTTTATTTTAAAGTTTTCGGAATTTTTATAAATTTTTTAATGTGAGAAAATTGATTTTCAAATTTTTTCACAATTTACGGATAATAATGGCGTATTAGGACTAAATGCTCAACGGATTCGGATTCACCGGCCAAAAATACATGTAATTGACGTTGCAGTCTTTATTATGAATTTTTTTGGTGGTTTTTGGTCGTTCTTTATCATTACATAAATTGATTATATACATAAAATAATTAATAAAATTTTACAAAGTGCATTCTTACATTCATGCAGATATTAATTTTATTATAGGATTATATTACTGAATTCATTAAAATGAAAAGGGATGATGTTGAGTAATTCTTGAGCATTGTTCTTTTCTAACCTAGAGTTACTAGCGTTTTAACCTAAAAAAATCTTGTAGTTCCTTTTTTCCTAGCGAAGAAAAATTAAATTAAGATGTAACAATTATTGCACATCTTTAATTCTATTAACAGATTCTAAAAATCAATATTAAAAGGTCCAAAAGTTTTTTATTTTATAGACTTCTCAAACTATCTCTCTATCGGGGAAGTATAATAAACTTTTGATAACTTTATGCTCATATTTATTATCCAGAGTTGGCAACTGCCAAAGGCGGTGATTTCGAAATTTCCGGTCCCCTCTCTCCCCAGACACTGAAGGGATTCCCAACTTAATATTTATTTGTAATCTACCGTCGAGATTGCCCTCTTCCGTTTGGAACGTGTTACGCCAGAACCCTTATTTCCGGTGAAGCTAATTGTCGAAGGCTCTGTTTTAGTTACATACTTCAGTAGCAACTTTTTCTATCCCCTAGATTTTTTATTTCTAATTTCCATTTCAATTACAATATGTGTAAAAATAATAATTGGCGTGATAAGAATGATGTTCTTATTTCATATTTATAATTTATTGTATTTAATTTAATTCTCTTGTTATAAACCATGTACGACGTTTCATAAATTAAAAAAAATCATTAGATCTACTTCTCGAGACTTAAAATATTAAAATTAAAATTCCACAACTACTTTATGTAATGCAATTAAAGCAAAAAATGTCAAACTTTCCAAGGATTTTATAAGATTTTAGAATATTTCAATCATTACTAAGGATTCTAAAAGCTTTCATTAAGATATTTTTAAGAATACTCTAGAATCGCAAACAACTTCATAAAACTTAAAATATTTTAAGGAATTACAAAAATATCATAAGATTTCAAGAAATTTTATGAGATTTTATAATATTTTAATTAATATTCCAAAAGGCATTCACAAGAGTTGAAAAATTTAAGAATTCCAAGTTAACTTCAAACTTTACCAAAAATTGCAGGTGAATTCAACAGATTTGAAAAAATTTAAATTATTTTAGGGTATTTTAAAAAAATGTTAAGGAATTTTCGAGAGCTTAAAAGATTTTGAGGTAGACAAAAGAAATATAATGTGTTTTCAAAGATTTTATTCTAAAATTTCGGAAAATATTGAACGTTTTTATATGCTTTATGGGTTTTAGTATATTTAAAAATGTCCCATGAGATTTTAAATAGATTTTAACTTATTATATCAGATTGCCGACTATTTAAATGATTTTTAGGTTTTTAACTCCCTGAAGGTATTTTTATACGTTTTCTTTCTTAAACTTATTATTCTTAAAATTTCCCAAGGCTTATTATTCCTAACAATTCTTATTTTCGTCATATTTTTATATTAGCAGATAATTATATAGAGTAATATTAATAGAATTTCAATTATTTTCATATGTTAATGCTTATTTATTAAGATTACATTTTCATAAAACACATTTGTCATGAGAAAAGTAATAATATACAAATATTATTTTCAACATATTATAAATCAATTTTAATTTAAAAACAAGTGTTCGGCAGATTAGAAGTACAAATTTTTATCAACATTTTCTTTACGAATTCACCTTAAAAATATGCTTCTTCTAATAATAAAACCTTTTACTCGATGACACCAAATTGTTTTCCGATCTTTTTTGGGCTTCTTAGTCGGTTATTTTGGTTAAATAAAGACACTTCAAATCAAATAAAAATTTTACTTTTTAAAGTATATTCAATAATCCTCAAATGTTTACATGTATTCAGCAACTGAATCTCCAGATTTCTTTATAAAGATTTAACTGTTTATAAATTAAATAAAGGTAGAAAAGGACACATTACTGGATCAGATTGAATCATATTTAACAGAAGTAATTTTGATACACAAAAAAGTAAAAATAATTGAAAGAAAGGAAAGTTTGTCTTCCAGGGTGAGAAAATACTTTCCTAATTTTCATGATTTTTGCGATATTTTGCGGGGTTGCGAGCATCAAATTTGCGTGAAAAGTGAGATTTTCACAGTTTTAAATTTTTCTCAAACTGAAACACTAGTTTGAGAGAAATATTTTATAAATGAAATTATTGGTGACTAATAAAAATGTAAGATTTCTTATCTTGTGTACATTAGTATATACAATTTTTTCTAATAAGAAAATGATACATTTTTCAACTTTATGTTTTTTGTGGTTGTAAGAATACATACGAAATTAAAAGCCTTGTAACAGAAAAAGTTTCTTAACCATTTTTTTTCGGACTTTCACCAACGCCAGATATTTTTTTCAATAGGGCACAAAAAGCCAGTTTTCTCCTTTATATTTCTTAAATTCCAATTGAATTCAATTCCAATTCCTTCTAATCTGTAAGCCATTTCTCTAAAAGTGAAGTGTATGTTTGAAAAAATTGGAAACTTCGAGACTCCCATTTTTACGGAAACTTGATGCTTTCTTCCTCTGAACAATTTTCAAAAATTCTTAAAAGATTAGGAGACTATTTTCTCACACAAAGAAAAAGTGTGTGGTGATACAATCGCCAAAAAATAGTACTAACATTTTTTGGAACCAGTTTGAGAGAGAAGAAAATATCAACTTTTTCATTTTTAACCTTATATTACTGTTTATTGCTTTATTATAATTATTATTTATTTTAAGAAAATGAATTATTTTATAATAATTACTGCATTACTGATCAGATATGCAATCCTCCTCTAAGTATTTTAAACACTAATTTAAACCTGCTTAAGCCTTCAATGCTGTATAAAGCATCATAAAGCTTCCAAAAAGAATCCGTTACCTCAGATCCTTAGAAAATAAAGGGTGCCTTTTGAAAATAATGTAAATCCCGGAAACGAGACTACACGAGTCGTCACACATTTTCCCTCAAGTCTCTCCGCTTTACTAAACTCTCAGATTGCAGTATTTTGTGTACAGTATTTCCCTTAATTCAAATAAAATTTTCATTTTCTAACATAATTTAGGGCAGTTATATCACCTTTTTAGATGTCTTTTGAAAATCTGTAAATCATTTTAAAAAATGTTAATTATAAGGTTATTCACAGATTATTCTGACATTATTAGTTGCAATTCATTAAATAATATTAGTAGTACTGAGAAATATTAGCATTAAGTTTAACTGCAATAATTGTAAATTAAAGATATAATAATGAATGAATAAACAAATAAGAAGCCTTCCCCAAATTACGGAAGGAATTTTTTTAAAATGTTCAATCAAACAATTTTATACCTTTTTTCGGAACCTAAAATGTTGCGTAGTTGAAAAATTTAGTGATTCGGTAGAACGGTGAACTGCTTAGCTGAAAATTATTGTTTTATTTAAAAATTTCTTTTGAAAAATGGTTAGTCCTTATGGTTTACAATTGGACTATCTGTTTGAAAAATTAATTGTTAGTAAAAGTATTTAGTTTATCGAAAAATCATATCTTTTGATGGAAAATTAATTTTTTGGTTAAAAATGCAACTGTTTGTTGAGAATTATTCTGTTTTACTTAAGGAATTAAATATTTTTTCGTAATTCTTCCTTTTTGTTTTGGTTCAATGCAACTGTTTCTCATTTGAAATAAAAATATTTTTTGGTCGGTATAACAGCTATTGTATTCACGATTGAAAAATCATCTACTTTTGGGTTTGGAATTTAACTCAATAGTTGAAAGTTGAATTACATTCTTCAACATTTATTTTTTTGTTTAAAAATTCATGTCTTTGGTTAAAAATTAAACTACTTTGTTGAAAATTTTTGTTTTTGTTTAAAATTAATTTTTTAACTACGAATTTAACTATTTAGTTAGAAATTTTGCTGTTTTAAAGAAACTCTCCTTTATAAATTTAAAATTCTTACTTTCAATGAAAATGTGAAACAAGTAAACATATATCTTTTTTGTTCAACAAGGCAATTATTTGGCAAAAAATTTCGGAAAACTATTAAAAAATCACTTCTTTGGTCGAAAACTTAACTCTTTTGTTGATAATTAATTTTTTTCTACAAATTTATCTAATCCATTTTTGGTTGAACATGCAATTATAAAGTTGAAATCCTACTTTTTCGTTAGAGAATAATTCACGTAATTGAAAAATTTAACGTTTTGGTTAAAAATTGATGTATTTTAATTATTATTCATCTTTTTGTTGGAAAATCAACTTCATAGGTTAAAAATGCAACTGTTTGATTAAAATTTAATCAGATTTTGTGAAGGGTTACAGAATTTTGTTGAAAATTCGTGTTGTTTGGTTAAATATTACTATATTTGTTTCGAAATTTGACCCTATTTGTATTAAATTAATCCTCTGGATTAAAAACTTAATACTTTAAATGATTATTTTTCGATATTGACTAACAAATTTTTCATATTCTTTTTCAATTTATCTCTTATAGTAGAACTTTTCTCTGTGTTGGCTTATTATGCACCTGCTTCGTTAAAAAATAATATTCTTTGCTTGAGGATTTAACTGTATTGTTAAAAATGTTTCTTTTTCGTCCAAATTCAAATATTTTTGATTGCAAATGAAATTCTTGTCTTCGTCAAAACACTGACTATCACATGTTTTTATTAAGACTGAATTTTTTGGTTGAAAATATATGTCACATGATGTAATGTGAGGCATTACGTAATGTGACAAATCGGGTCTATGTTGTTAGTTTGGTTCATATATTTGGGGTTATGTAAAAGACCGGTATGACAAAGAAAATCATATGTGACATGGCGTGATGGGTCACATATTTAATACAATATTGCATATATCTTTTCTAAAAACAGCCTTGATTCTCAAAACATGTGGCGGCGAGAATTTTGAATAATAGAGAGGAATAAAAGACCCTACATGGCGAGAGGTTCTCCAATTCTAAAAAAAGACCAAATTTATTAGGAAGATGTTGATTTCCGGTCTAACAGAAGTTGCACTATATTGTATGATTTCCGTTTCCATTGGTAAGTTTCCAAGATCGATTTGCACTACAGTGCAAACCGCTGCACTCTTGCAGTGGCATTCAATTCGCAGGGTTCTAGGCGCATACGACACTACGGAAGGCAGTGGCTCTCATTCCTTCGAGTAACGTCCAAGGTCCGGAAATTGAAAGTCTGTGACGTGACTTCCTGCAGACGCCACCGCTGCCCTTCTCCCTTCGACCATCTGAATAGTCGAGGGAGCAATGAATTTTGCATTAACCAGTTCCAATCGAGCACCAATCTCCACCTGTATTTCTAAGTATAACATTTTCACGCTGTCGTGGCGGTGGAATAAAAAAATAAAGATATAAATTGTTCCGCCGAGGCAGATATTAAACAGAATCGATCTTACTTTACCACCAAGTAACTTTATTTTCTTTTCTCAACAGTTTTCTCAAGCTTTAATTTTAATAAATTTCCCAGCAAAGGATAATAAAAAGTTCCTTTAATGGAAGGGAATGTACGATTTGTTAGAGACGTGTGATATTTTAGTGATAATACAGAGGTTGAAGGTAGAGGGCATAATTATTATATGTTTTAATTAATTTTTTTTTCTGAAAAAAGATCTACTACGTTTCACTGGGAATCGAATCGCAGAACTTTCGAATTTAGGTCGGATACTTTCTCAATCAAGCTATTAGAGAAATTAAATAAAGAATCCTTTTTCAGAAATATACGCTTCCTGAAACTAGGCGTTACATATAAAATAGAAGAAATTTAAAGGAATCTGTATTATCAACAGAGGTAGTTACCATCAAACAGTGTAGATAACGTTCCACAATCCGTAAACGCAGAAATCAATACTGTCGATCAACTTCACTCTTAAAATATCAGAAAGAACTTAACGTCATTAATCACTAAATGGAAAATAAATGTTAAAACATTTCATATTAAATTTTTTTCTGAAAAAAGAAAGACTCACTTCGCTTCACTCGGAACCAAACCACAGAACTTCTGATTTCCGGTCAAATACTTTTTCAGTTAAGCTATCATTAGATCCATAACTTAATCGGTCGTATTCATTTTTATTTTCACAGATTGTAAAAAGATATATACACTGATCGCTGGTAACTAAATCTAATGATAATGCAGATTCCCTTAGAAGATACGATCGGTAAGGGGACGTTGAAATAGATGATAAAGGGATTTGAGGTATCAGGGAAGACGTGAAAGGGGAGTATAAATAGATGATAGATAGAATGGGTAAAGGTTGGGAAAAGGCTAGAAGGAAGGGGAAGGGATTAAAAGCCTCAAAGTTAGATGGAGTAAGTAGTTAAGAAGAGAGGCTGATAATAGAGTAGTGTTGAGGAGGATGATAAGAAAAATGGGGAAGATGGACATTGCGATACGGGTATATTAAAATGAGAAGGGCTTGTGAATGAGACACGGTAAATTATAAACTAGTGGGGAGGGAAATGGTTGTAAACGCTAAAGGGTAAAAATAATATGTAGTGTGAGAGGGAGCGCTAAACGCAGGGTACGTATGAGGAGCGTGATAAGAGAATTGGAAAAGATGATCGTAGGGACACGGAGTTAAAAGAGGAGTCGTGATATGGCAAAAAATAAAGGAGTAGCAGAAACCTTGAGCCAGAGGTAAATGTTTGCTAGAAAGTGTATTGGTATGACTTAGGCCAACGAGCCCTATAGTAGATAAAATGTTTGAGGTGTTAATAAACTTAATACAAGGTACTAAGAACATATGTTTGTATAAGGAAGTTGGTAAGGGGCATGTGTTTATACGGGAAGGAAAGTGTGATATAAAAAGAAAGATATGAAGCAGGTTGTATATGTGAAAAGGGAAGTAACATAGTCTATTAGGTAAAATATTTCAAAAAGTCCAGGGTTGATAAGGACATACGTTTAATAAGAAGGATAGTGGTAGATAATAAGAGTATTGGATGATAACTAAGATACTCTGCATTGGTTACAGGTATTGGATGATAACTGAGGTACTATGCATTGGTTACAGGTAGAGAGGAGAGTGAATGAGAGAAGCATGAGGTAGAACGAGAAAATGTATTTAAGATTTGGAGGAGGTGGCCAATATATGGAGGGGGGCATTTTTAAGAGATAGATGAATCAAGGTAGCAGGGCATTTATAGAGAAGGAGGCAGAGGTATAGAGGGAGTCAATATATGAATTAAATTGTTTATTTTAACTTAATTCTTTATATATGATGATGTTTTATTTATTATTTTTAGGGTCTCGTAGCCACGGGCAGAAATCTTTTTTCGGGATATAAATTGTATGAAAGAAAAGTAAGGGAATAAACGGCAGGGGAGGTAACGGTAGCAGGGGAAGAAAGGGAACTAGGAAAGGAAAATTAGGGAATGAAATATAGAGTGAAAATAGAGCAGATAGAAGCAGAGGGAGGAGGGGAATCAGGCGGTAATGGCAAGTGGACGGAATGAGGAGGGGGGGGGGGGGGGGGGGGGGGGGGGGGGGGGGGGGGGAAACAAATTACAAACTGGGGATCGACAGGAGAAAGCTGGCTCTTAATTTGTTTGGAATTCTTTTCATTTCGATTTAATACAGTGGTTTAAAGTTTATCAAACAACTGACGACTTCTCTATTGGCCCCAGACATGTCTTTTATCGTACCTTCGTGAAGGTGAAGGCGTGATTATTCAGCTTTCTAGGAAAGGGAAATTTCTGACACACACACACACACACACACACACACACACACACACACACACACACACACACACACATTCACAAGCAGAAGGATGACTACACAAACAGCTTCATCACATATTTGAATATTTTCGTGCGAAGTGCAATGCTTTACTAGCAAATAAATCGTAATTCTCAGACTATTTGTCGACAAGATATAAAAACGAAAACAAGTGTGTGATAACATGTGCAATAAATTTTATACATGAAAGTTGCTTGCCGCTATTTCAAGACTCATGCAAAATAAAAAGAGGAAATTGTTTGTTGAACAATTAGCAGAATATGCTTGTGTAGAAACTGTACTATCATAAAATGGGGGTGGCAATATTTGAAATCAATAAACTTTAAATTTGAATATATGTAAACAAATTGATGATTACTGAGATATGTTGTATTTTTATACAGCCGCTCTAATTGAGCCCGTAGAGATTTAATTAAACCGGAAGATCTTGCATAAATGAGATGTTCTGGACACATAATAAATTGTGTAAAAAGACATAAATACTGAATTCAGTTCAATCATGTTGAACATATCATGAATGACATCGAGTTTGAATTCTACATAAATCGATTAGCGACAGTAATGAGAACATCCTTTTTCTTGATGAAAGAAATTGCCCACTTTATTATCTGAGAACAAAGTTGTCACATATTTTTTATTAAAAGTTAACTTTTTGTTATAAAGTTCATTTTTATATTTTTGTTTCGAAATCAATCTCCTTTAGTTATCAATTCTACTATTTGATTGAAAATGTAATTATTTTATTGAAAATAAAACTGTTTTGTTAAGTCATCATCTTTGGTGACAAAATCATCTACTTGGTTAAAAGTTAAACTTCTTTGTGAAAAATTAATTTTTGTAAGGATTCATCTCCATTTCATTCGATTCTGGTTGAAAAATTCTCCTTTGTGAGTTAAAAATTCAAATATTTGTTAGAAAATTCATCTTTTTAAATTGACTAAATTGACTAAAAGTTATGTTAAAAATGCTTATGTTTTCAACAAAATAGTTCATTACCGCAATCTGTAATGCCATAAATGTGACCTGTCAGAGTTTAAATGAAAAATTGTCTTTAATGATTATTTTTGAAAATTAACATTTTACTTATTAGAAAAAATCCGCCGTTTTGCTTGTAAGTTTAACTATTCCGTTTGAAATTCAACTTTGTAGGTTTATAATTCAACTATTTTATTAAAAATTTAACTGCTTTGTTTAGAATTTTATTTTTGGTACAAAACACATTATTTCATTAAATAGTTATCTTTTTTTATAGTAAATAAAAATGTTTTGTTGAGAATTCAACATTTAAGATTGGAAATTCAGTCGTCTTTTTAATTTCAAAATAAATAATTTTGCAGACCGCAAAATAGATGTTTTTCTTACTTCAAACGTCTTTTGAATGAGTTAAAAAAGATATTTAATGTATTCCAAATGCAGATTTATTATGTATTTAACTCAAACTTGTTAAACATGGAAAAACTATTTAAAATCGATAAGCATTGTTCAATATTTCTGTTATAATATTTATTTTGACAAAAAATTTATATTTTATTTTTCAAATGAAAAATATGAACGGAAATTGTAAATTTACACCAATATAACATGAATAATAATTAAAATTTGTTTTTACTGTAAAAAAGTCGATAAATTCACTTTTATTTGGTTAATAGCTTTAAGATAGTATTAAATTAAAAATGTTTAACTAAATTTGATTCATTTCACAGCATGATTGACTCATGCGCATTTTAAATATCGTAGTGATGCTATTACAATGTAGAAGTAATAGTGCATTTTAAATAAAATTCTTATCAATGGCTTTCAGACTACATTATGTCTTTAAATGCTAAAAAGTGACTAGATAGGATGTATCATTTTTTTCGTTTTCTTATCAATTTGTCCTTCCTGGATGAAAATTAAAATTTTAATTAATTTTGGGTATAGCATTCATCGGCTTTGTTGAAAATTCATCCTTTTTGGCTTACAGATTCAAGTATTCACTATATTAATTTGAGATGGGTGAGGGCTCAATAATTCAAAGCACTCAAATGTTTTTCAGGTCTGCAATCCTTCCCTCTTGAATCCTTAATTAATTGATAATAAGGGCTGAGTAATCAACTAAGGGGAAAGGGTACCATAATAATTTTGAAATAAAATCCTGATTTTAAAGCAGAGCAATTATGGCAATAAATATTTGATTGGCACAGGTTTGATACGTTGAATTATCATTCACGCATTTATCACGACGGCAGATCATTAAGAGCAAATACCCAATGAGATTGTTTTGTGGTAGTGTGAAGTAGGACTCAATACGAAAGTGATTGGTCGTGTACGAATCGTTTTAATAGACAGTGGATAATCGCACCGCAGATAACTGCGTTATCATTATTCGGCCTGTTCATTAGGTTATCATGTTCGAAGCGGAGCAGGATTCAATCATGCGGTATCTCGTACACCATCTACATACATAACGGAATTATAAAGGGGGATGGGTGTCGAAGAGAGGTGCATGTGAAAGGGGTGTGGGATTCCCACAGTTAGGCGACGGCTTGTAATGTTGCACATCCAAACTGCATCTATGCAGAGTCATCTTCATTGGCTGCCGATTTCGCGAGATTGCAGGAGGGTTAACAACCCCATCGTATCACCTTTATAATTAATATTTAGAACACTGCTTTCCAGCAAACAAACTTACTGCGGCACGCTGCATGCAAAGTTGAAGTAAGTATGTATTAATCCTTTAGAAGGTGCATGCATGATAAATAGTAATTTAATATTTCTGAAAATTGCTATCTCAAGAAGAAGATAGTGTTCTGTTCACTAACTACGTTAACAGTTTTGGGCTATCTTCGACTACCCTAACACCCTCGTTGACGATAGTAGTGTTGTCCTACCCGTGAAGTTGAAGTAAGTATCCATTAATCCTTTTCAAATGCATGCATATTAAATAGTGCTTTAAGGAATAATTTTGACTCCTTGCAACCTCTTTTGACGATTGTAGTATCTTCTTGCTCCTAAAGTTGATGTCAATTTGCAATAAACATTTCGAAGGAGGATGCATTATAAAATATAGTTTAATTTTCCTGAAAATCTGTATCGTAAGAAGAAACTATGATGCTGTCCATAAGCGACGTTATCTAATTTTGGGCTATTTTAAATCCTTGTTTTCCTTCGTTATCGACCTATTTTGTCTTACCCCCTAAAGTTAAAGTAATTATTCAATCATTCTTTCGAAGATAGATGCATAATAAATAGTGGTTTAATGTCTCCAAAAATAGGTATTGCAATAATGTGGAGATGTTACTTTCTATCAAGTACGTTACCAATTAAGGGCTATTTTAGACCCCTTGTCCCCCTTTTTCAAGGACCGTAGTTATGTCTTACCACTTAAGTTGCAGTAAGTATTAAATAATCCTTTCTAAGATGCATGCATATTAAATAGTGGTTTGATGTTTCCAAAAATGTGTACCGCAAGAATAGGCTTAGATGGCTGTCCACAAACTACGTTACCAATCTTGGGCTATTTT
>NC_046660.1:78509407-78515422 GCF_010883055.1 Belonocnema kinseyi | reverse complement strand
GGTGACAAGGAGTCGAAAATAGCCCAAGATTGGTAACGTAGTTTGTGGACAGCCATCTAAGCCTATTCTTGCGGTACACATATAAAAATAAAATAAAAATTCATAACCCTTTAAAAGACGCATGCATAATAAATAGTAGCTAAATGTTTCTGCAAATTTGTATTGTAAGGAGGGACTTAATTTGCTGTCTGTAATCTGCATTGCCAGTTTAGGGCTATTTTTGACCCCGTAACCTCATTCTCCATGAATGTAAATCATTTTTTCACAGAATAAATATAATTTTTCATTATTCCTTGAAAGACGGTTGTGTAATAAGTGGTGTTGATTATATCTGAAAATGTGTGTTGTAAGACGTAGCTTATTTTCTGTGCATAAACTGTATTATCGATTTCGGGCTATGATTGACCCCCCGTCATCCCTCATGGATGACCATAGTTTTGTCTTAATCCCTAATTAAAATTAAGTACGTATTAATTCATCCTTTTGAAACTGCATGAATAATAAATAGAGATTTACTATTTCTAAAAATGGTCCAATTTCCGACCAAAAAGATCTCGTACAAAATAATTTAATTTTAATCAAAATAATTAAACCAGGTAAACTTTTAAAGTACAAAAATAAATTTTCAATTATAAAATGTAATTTTTTACGAAAAGGCTAATTCTTAATACAGTACATAAATTTTGAACTGAATTATTACTTTTCCAACTTAAAATAATGAATTTTCAACCAAAAATGCAATAGTTTAAGTATCAGTTTAACACTTTCCTTTAAAAAAAAACCGAATTATAATCCAGGCGAATTCAATGAAAAAGAGAAATTCTCAAGAAAATAGTTTAATTATCAACCAACTGGATCAATTTTAAATAAGAAAGTTCATTTTCAACCAAAAAATATTAACGTTGAACCATGAAAAATGATTTTTCTCTTATAAAATATTAATCTACAATCCAAAAAAGGGAAAATTGTCGACAAAACTGTTGCATTAACAACCAAATAGTTGAATTTAAGACAAAAAGACGGACTTTTTAGAATGCAGTTGTATTTAAATTTGAAAAAGTGAAATTTAAAATAGAAAGTTTATTTTTTATCGAAAAAGTCTTTTCTATGCACGTTGACCCAATTTAATCTATGATCCCAAATATCTTTTAAAATATTGTATCTACGAAGAAAAGGTTGGATAAAGTTTGAGCAAGACCGAGGGGGACATTTGGTAGTACCATCAATTTTGACCTTGAGGTCAATTTTTAAGGTCAAATGGAAGTGAAACCCTTTTCTCAAACGATAACTCCTAGTTTTGACTGCGAATATGAAAAGAGCGGGAAATTTCACGTAAAAATGACATGTAAAAAATAGATTTTGGTGATATTGGAAAGGTGAAAAATTAAAGTTAAATGTCTGAGAAACGACCAGCTGCCCTTTTATTGAATTTTCTTGGTTTTTCAGAGTAAAGAAACGTTTAAGATGATTAGCAAAAGTCGATTAAATGTTAAGGTGTACATAATCTTGACCACCATGACCTTCCGGTCAATTTTCAGGTAGAACCTTCGGATAGAATTTTTAACCAAACGATGCAGATTACAAGCCAAAATATAATAGTACATATGTTCAAACAACAAAATTAACTTTATAGAAAGATTGTTGGCTTTTCTTGCCAGGTTATTTTAAGTCAGTTCGCATTCAAGCCAAGAAATGAAAAAAGGGAAAATTTCTTGAAAACAGGAAAAAAAAAAGAAATTCTTTTCAAATAGGCCACAAAAACAAAATAATATTGAAACCTAAATTGTATATTCGAGTGAATTAATTTAAAAAGAATTCTGAATTGATGATTTTATCAAATTTATGAAAGGGAAATATAACATTTTTGAGGCGAAATGTGTTGGTTTCATCAGTATTTGTGTGCATAATACTGCCGTACAAACTAAAAAGATACATAAGTGACATTGCCGCTTAGCGTGATTCTCTCAAGCGTGGCAATGAAAAAGTCGACCTAAGCGGCAATGTCACTTACGTATCTTTTTAGTTTGTACGGCAGAATAGTTATTTGAACTCTTGTGTTTTTCCTTCATCTTTTTAGAAAGTCATTTTGATCCACATAAAATTTTAAACGGCTCATTTTGTCCATCAAAAGGTTTTCTTGCTACCAAATCCTCTTTATTGGATTTCGATTAAAATTCATTAAGTACACATTTATGAGATAAACAAGTTCTTACAACTATTTTCCAAACTTATTTGAATGATTTACCAGAGATTACTATCGCGATATTTAAGAAAGGCAGATCTAGAAGAAGAGAAAACCAAATTAGTCCAAAAATGTTTATCGAAACCGGATTGCTGTACAACCAATACCGGAAATCGGAAAACAGTCTTCGTGTTAGCAAGAAAGCCAATTCATTTTCAATATTTTGTAGATTCGACTTTCTTTAAGGCCATATGACGAGAGGATCACGTGACCCAACCTGGTCTTCAATTTTTCTTTCCTAACTTACGGCTAAACGAAATGAGGTATCGCTCTGAAAGTTTGGGAAATGAAAGTGGAGGTAATAAAGTCCATGTCTCTGCTTTGTTCCGGTGGAAATTTTGCGAAAAAAATTTTTTTCGAAGAAAATACCAGAGAAACTTTTCTTTCCCAACTTACGTCCACAAGGAATGAGATATGATGTTACAAATTTGTCATGATAAATAGAAGGCATGCAAGAATGTGTCTCTGGTCCTAAATAATTAGAATAGTGAAAATTTTTTTTTTAATTGCTATTTTGGAGAAATACCGACCATGCTGTCGTCAAACACTGCAGGCAATTTGCAATGTTGTCAATGAGCTAGTTATAAGGTTTATATTTATCAAAGTGAGGCAAAACAACAAAAATAGCTCACGAACATCATGCACAAATAATGCGAAAACTAATGTTTGCACTTGAAATGCAAAGAAACATATTTGGTCTGACATACGTGTCAGTCTGGTATCAGCTGTGTCAAATCAGTACTAGCGCAGCGAGTAGAAAACTTCAAACTTCTAGGGGTCTGCGGGTAAAACAGATTGCATGATTACCTTCAGAGAAAGTTTAAAGTCAATCTTCTGCTGTAAAACCTAAATGTGTCCGTCGATAATCACTATTTGCATAAATAAAATTTTTTCTTCCTCCGACTCTTTGCAAGGCCACAAGCGATTCTTTAAGATTTATTAAAATTTCCCGAAAAAAATTTCCGCGTTATTTAAACTTTTATTTTTTAGCATTGATGAAAAAATATTGATCTTAGGGCTGACTTAATCAGCTGGTATACTCATCACATGACCCTAATTTCACGTATGATATTAGCTTCCAATTTTTCGCCTCAAGCATCACTTTTTAACCGCATTGTGATTGGATGACCCGAACAGATCAGTGCCGATATTAAAATTGCTTGCACTAGAAAATATGTTCCAGTGAGCTGGAGACATCTGATAAACATGCCCCGTGCGCGCTCAATCCCATAAAGCTAATCAATCGCGTGCAGCCTGCTATGCTGCTGGGGTCCCTCGCGCTACTTTATCGAAGACGTTGCGAGCTACTGTAGTTAGTGACATACTTGTGTGCGTCGCTGTACAGATAGAAGCAGCACGACAGGCTGTATGCAATTTGTTGGCTTTATGGTTCGTGCCCGGGCTGTTCGTCCGTGAGAAGTCTTCAGCTTACTGCGACGGATTTTCTTCTGCTGAAACCTTAAAGATCTTTGCACGAGAAAATACGCGTGCAGTATGCTGGATACAGCTGACGCACGAGACGCCCGTACGCAC
The DNA here is from genome assembly GCF_010883055.1 of Belonocnema kinseyi. NCBI lineage: Eukaryota > Metazoa > Arthropoda > Insecta > Hymenoptera > Cynipidae > Belonocnema > Belonocnema kinseyi. The sequence goes on along the minus strand of NC_046660.1, from coordinate 78,511,647 downwards.
TCAAATAGAGCGCCAACCAATTGCGTGCGATCTGTCGCAATGCTGCGGTGTAAGCTGCAGCGGCGGATCCAGGCCTTGGTCTCGGAGGGGGCGATCGGGGCGTATAAGTCGAAGAAAGCAACAAAAAAAAATATATTTCAAGTTATAAGTATAAAAACTTAGAGCTCGGGGGGGGGGGGGTGATCGCCCCGATCGCCCCCCTCTGGATCCGCCAATGGTAAGCTGGTTACGTACCGTTCACCTATCGGACCGCCGCTCCAGAATCTAAAGTTTGTGACGTTGTCAACTTGGTTTATTATATTATTTATTTATATTAATATTTATTTAAATTATATTATCTACAATATATAGCAAATAAATAGGAAGCTTTTCGAAGATATTCAAAATATTAAAATAATATTACTTTTTAAAATAGTTTTCAACACGGGTTCTTTTTACAATGATAAATACTACGCTCTCTCCGTAAACACACTAATATTGGCAACGTCCAAAAACTTCTGCTTTTTGAGTGGTGCGCGACGGTTCTATAGGTGAACAGCACGTAAGCAGCTCGCAACACAGCAGCAGTCAGACCAGTTAACCGTAACGTTTTAGCCTGATCCTGGGCAGTATATCATGATTAAGACAGGTGCTCTCTAGTGGAGGACGATGGTGGCATTCCCCACCGTGTGCAAATTTGACGCCTGAAACAATTAATTGAATTTATTATTATATGAGGGAATTATGAGAAAACTTAAAAAAAACGTTTTTAGAAGTATCTTTTGACAATGATGTCTTAATTCTTGTGTAATTGTAATTTCTATCACTATATTGGTTTGTCAGGGTGTATTAATTATTGACCTTACTCTAAGCACAATGTAGACAAGAAGTTAAAAATTTTGGTAAAAACTGCAAATATTTAGCATTAATATATGATAAAATAGTTATTAATGATAATGAATAACTTTAACAGTAATATTTGTTACCAGTATTAATTCTTATCTCACTCCAAATACAAAGTGACAACAGGTTTTAAAAATTTGAAACAATTTTTGAAAAGCAACACAAGATACGAAAGAATTAGTAGAAAAGATGTTCACCAAAAAATATTGACAAGTTTTTTAAAATTAATTTTTGATAGGACGCGTAGTTTTGATTTTGATCGTAAGGAATAATTTTAAAATAAAAATTAATTTCTTAGTCAAACGACACAAGCTACAATAAAATGTCTTATAACGAAATTTTTCGCCTAAATTACACCTGCAAATAGGTTTTCAAACGTTTTAAAACTGTTTTGGAATACTTTTTCAGTTAAAAACCGTCTTCAGCTGTGTAGTTGACAGTAGTGCGAAGAACGTAGAACTACGCATGAAATCAATCTAGCCGTCAGGAAAAGGAATTATAAAAACATTGCAATTATGATAATTTCATTTTCATAATAATTTTACCTATCTCCTGCAAATGAAAATATATTTTTCGGAACTAAAAATAAATTATTTTACAGCCAGCTGAAAAGTCGCCATATATACTACGATCTTAGACATAGTTCACAAATTGTAAAATAGGAATTTCCGTCCTGAAATTTTGTTCATGAAACTATTCTTTAACTAAAATTTGAAATATACTTTTGTATTAGGATTCGTTTTCAATTATTTATATTCAAACTAAATTTTATGCTGAAATATATAAAAGATACATCTTATTTATCATATTATAAATCTTATCAATGCGTCAACCTTAAAATTAATTCGATTCTTTTGTTTCTTTATCTGCGAAGACATAAGATAGTTTTTGTGTCAAGTTCTTTATTTTTATTCACGAAAACTGCTTTTTAATTCGTTCCCTATAAATATAATTATTTTCAAAACAATAATTAAGTGAGGAAAAGTTGTTTTAAATCTAGGGTCCTGACAACAAAATTTAACTTTAGTTTTTTCGATTTATTATTAGAGCTAAAAAGTATTCTAAATATACATGAAAATATTGTTCTGTATAACTTACGTGCACCACACGTTTTACGGACGCAATCTATTTCTGTTTTCGTGTTATATGTGCAACTATCACTACTTCAAGCATTCGGCGTACCAAATTCCTAAAATCATGAAATATTTTTTATTAATTTACAATCAAGGCGTATCGAGAAAAATATATATAGTTTCATTTAAATAACCTAATATTTTAAAAGTATATCCCAAGCCGTTAGAAATACGTAAAAACAAACAACATTGTCAGTATCATTGTCAAACAAGAATAATACAAAT
>NC_046660.1:78506518-78509307 GCF_010883055.1 Belonocnema kinseyi | reverse complement strand
GTCATAAGGACAACCGCAGGATTTTTCCGGAAGCGGGAGCTAATCTAAAAACTGCACCCGATCTCAGCGAAATCGCGGTAAAATTTCAGCCACAACCACGTCTTAAGACCGTGAGGTATTTATTTACAGTCTGTAACGGAATCATTAAGACGATCCGGCAAAAGTCTCGTGCTTCCCGAGGACACGAAGTGACCCAAGGACGACCGCCTTCTGAATTTTTCCCACAAGTGTTTTAGCATATTGTTCACACGCAGGGATGCTTTCCAAGCTACTGAACAGTGAAAGCTTGGCACTTCCAAGAGCTCCGACGATAAGGACGAATGGTTTAACAGAATATTCCGGGTACAATCGTCGCAACTTCCTTAAAAGGTCTCTACCTCTTTTTCTTTTTATTCTCCTTGGCTATGATGTTTTTGTCAGCTGGTGCCGAAAATTCGATAACGAACATGGTTCACTTCTCGAAGTCAAGAAGAACCATTCCAGGCCTCGAATGTGCAACAGAAACAATTGTTAAGAATATAAAGTTCCAGTATATGCAGCACTTTTCATTCTCGACAATTGACTCGATTTCCCTAGGAGCATTTAGAGGCGTGATATTAAGGTTAAAGCCGTAAGAGTGACAGAGATGGGAATAAAGAACTTTCAGTGCCGCATTGTGCCTCTGGATTTAGGTTGTTCCCACATGAAATGGAAACTAGATAGTATGTGTACCAAACGCTGGGGGTGTGCATGGCATGCCCTGCAGCTATCATTGGGAATGTCTTGGCTCAAAATGTGGCGACGGTATGTTAAGGTGAAAATGACACCGTCATGTCATGCCGAAAGGAAACCCTGCATGCCAGACTTCAATCCGGGTGATTTAAGGAAAGCAAAAGTTAGTTTACACGACCTTTCCCTGATCCTCCACATTTCTGTGAAAGATGCCATGCATCCTCTTATCGAGGAGCTGTTCACAAAAGTTTTTCTCTTGTGCTTTCTTAATCCGGGCTTTTAGGAGTGAGTACTGGAGATAGATAAGATTTGATGCATTTTCTCACCCCTAATGCTGAAAGCAAGTCCAAGTAGAGTCGCGGAATAGAATACTTTATATGCATGCTTTTGTTCATGTGCATAACCTTCCGTGCCCCGATATCAAGGGATCTGAGCTCGTTCTTCGTTTATGGTGCCACTCCAAATGAATAGAGTACTACCGAGACGGTAAACATATTCGTTGCAGATACTATGTTCCTCGCCGACAGTTTGGAAGACCAAATCTGCCGGATGAAAAGTTTGTATCTGTTTCGGAGAGTATCCTATATAGATGTCACATCCTGAACGCGGCACTGTGGCACGCCCAGGTATGTATCAGTCTCTCCAATGCAAAGGTGTCATATAGTGCTTCTATCTACGAGCTCAGGGTCTTTAGGGATGCCATTAGGTTTTCCTCGCTTTAAATAAACCTTGGCACTTTTGTCTAACCCAAATTCCGTTCCTCTTGCCTTAGTATATCGTCCGACAATCCCTAGAGCTAGATGTAGCTGTTTTTATTTTTAGCATAGATCTTAGAATCGTCCATGTAAAATACATGAGTGACCTTGCACTTTCGATCTGCAGGTGTAACACAAGAGTACCCGTCGGAATTGTAAAGTGCTAAAGATAGTGGCAATAATGTGAGACAAAAGAGGAGTGGACTCATGGTGTGGCCCTAAAAGACGCCTTTCTGAAAGGTGACCTTGTTAGTTGTCACACGATTTTTTTCAGATGGGATAGTAAATCTAGTTTTTCAAAGCGGCATAAACCTCTCTATGCACCTCACGATTTACGGATGAACCTTTAAGCTTTTTAAAAGACAGATGATAAGACTATGGGAGGTCAAATTAAAAGCTTTCCGGTAATCAATCCAGGCCATCGATAGGTCCCGCTGATGGTATGCTGCATCTTTTCAGAAACATCCATGGATGAGCAGGTTCTCCCGACATCCTGCTATGCCTTTCTTTGAGCCACGTTGTTGATATATTTCCTGCCACACAGGTTCAATTGCCCGAACAATCCAGGATAGCTGTGAATATCTTAAACAGTGTGCTCAGATAAGTGATTGGCCTATAATTCTTTCGGTCAGCTAAGTTGCCTATTTTCGGCAGGAGTATTGTGCACCCTTCCACCAACCACTCTGGAATTGGTTCTTCCGAATTTAAGTAGGAGGTGAAAATACGGGCCAAATTCTGGTGGGTTGAAGGAAACTTCTTCCAACAGAAGGTCTTGATAACATCTGGTTACCTCCTCTGGTTTGGGCTTGTGGTCGATAGTAACTGGAGGGTCTTGAAAGAGTCGAGATGGGTCAGAGAGAAACTGTTGGTTTTCTCTGACTCATCCCTCTCTCGAATTTTCTTAGCATCAGATAGTATCCGTATTCTCTCAACAATATGCTGCCTGATGGTCAGCAGATTTGACTTGTTTAGTGCGTGATAACCGGTCCGGAGTTCTCGCGCAAACTTGCGAACCTTGGCGGTAAAATGCTTGCCAGATGTTATCTAGTCAAGCACACACTAAATGCGGAACGCGTACTGACTTGTCCAGCCAAAAGCTAGGGAAAGGAGTTTGTCCATCCTTTTAGAGCCCCGCATGCAAGGATAAGGGCGCGGTCTCTGAGAGGTCGCCTAATATCCCAGAGTCCCCATTCTAAAGACCTCGCCCAGGTGCCATTCAGATTTCGGCACGGTTTTCACATCTCAGCTTGGGGGTTAATTCCTTCGGGAACACCCCTGGACAATTGTCGGCGACTGCCTATTCATTTTTATAATCATATTTAG
>NC_046660.1:78497541-78506418 GCF_010883055.1 Belonocnema kinseyi | reverse complement strand
TCATATTATATTATTTATTTTTATTTACAGTATTCAGTTCGAACTATGAACGATTATCATTAATTTATTATAGATATTTTGCGCAGATTCTGCTTGTTTTTTTAGTTTCTTTTTAGTAGAAAAATAAATAGCAAAATAGTCAAAATTTATGTTGTATTTTTGGTTCAAAGTTTATCTTTTTTAGATAAAAATTAATTAATATTTTGTATAGATGTTTTTCTTTCCTTTTCTTATTTAAAAAATGGATTCTTTGGCTTAAAATCCATGTATTTTGTTGAAAATTCGAATTTTTTTGTGAAAAATAAAAATATTCGGAGAAAAGTGCCGCTGTATGGTTGAAAACTAAACTGTTTTGATTCAAGATTCAAGAACTTTCTTTAAAATTTATATTTTTCGAATAAATGCAACTGTTTCTAATATAAAATTCATAATTAAAATTGAAAATTCTTCGTCTTATAAAATTAATCAATTTTGTCAGTAATTTGATTTTCTTCCTTGTTGAGAATTAATTTTTTCAAACGAAAATTTAACTTTTTTATTTCCGGTTAAAAGTTCATCTTTTTTAGTTGAAAATTTAATTATTTAGTTAAAAGTGCATGTATTTTGTGATATCTCTTTTGATATGAACAATTTAGCATTTTGAATTAAAAAACAAATTTTATTAACCAACATTTTTCGTAATCGAAAATTCTACCATTCTTGAAAATTCGTCTTTTTTATTTGAAAACACATCTGTTTTGGAAGAAATTGCATTTTATTTTGTTACAAATTCTACTGCTGAATTGAAATTAAAATGAATGGGCATTGGTTCAGGATGTAACTATTTGGTTAAAAATTTATCCTATTTGTTTCAATCCAACTTTTTGTGATTTAGACCTTTAACCGCGTTGTGCAAACTAAGAGATTTTTTGTTCCTCTAAAAATTTTAGGAAGTTATTTTGGCACCCATTAGAAACTTTTCATCATTACAGGAAGAGGAAAGATCAAAATGTTTTATTTTCGATACATACTAATTCACATGCTCCTTGTAAGAATAAGTTTTTAAAGTGAGAAAAGGGAGACGAAGATTATATTATACTTATCAAGCAGTTCATTCGGCACGAAATTGGAATATCAGAGACCTTACGGTCTTTAGAAGGGACTTAACCTCTGGTCTTTTTACGACGGGGGAATTTAGAGTAAGGATTCTCGTGAGGGTCAGGTTTGTTATGTTTAGGATCTTGGTGATAAGGGTCTTCAAGCGGTTGCAAGGATTGCCATTTACGCAAGTGGTGCAAGGTGGCTTGGCCAACTTAGCATTATACTGTGGAAAAATTATTTTTTAAACACATTATACTTCATTACACAAAAAGTTATTATTTAATCTTATTAGTGAAAAAATATTTAACGTGAGTCAAATTTATTTTACGTATGTAAGAAAGGAATGTCCTTAAGAAAGTGGCATTTCAACACAAGAGAAGAAATAAAGCTTATAAGCCCAAGTACAAATGCTTCGACTTGAGTTCGACTTGGTCATGTCTTGATGTCGTCTCCAAGACATCGATGTCTGTCTGCGTCTTAAAACTGAGTCGAGACATAGGCCTACGTCTTACTTTAATGGTCAAGATAGGTAAACCGGCGGTTACTTGTCTTAAGTCGAGCTTTGCCTTTTCTAAGACGACGTTTACTTGACTCAAGACCAGCCTTTTCTTGGCTGACATTATCGAATCTTTTTTGGCTCATAACTGAGATTTAAATTGATGAATGAACAAATTGTACTTATTAAATTAGTTGTTTTTAATTTAAAAATTCAGAATCGGTGGGTCTGAAAAAGTATAACCCTTAAAAATATTCTTCAAAACAATAAAAATTGTAACTTTCTAGAAGGATTTCCTAAGCCGTTAGAAATACGCAAAAACAAGCAACATTTTCGGTATCATCGTCAAACAAGTATAATACAAATAACAATCCGTAAATAAGTTGATTTAATACATATATATATACAAGATTGTTTAACCATAAACAAATATTAACTTTTATGACTGTTAGAAATAACCTTTTTGTTAAGGCAGGTATACGCTCGAAGTTATAAACCCCACGTGTTTGAGTCATAAAAATACGACGCAAGAGACAAATTTATGTCTTTAAGATATAAAAACTTGTCTCCAAGACATAAATTGAAGTCTGGCTTCGTCTCAAAACTGAGACATGCTTAAGTCGAACTTTTCGACTTCAGCATGTCTTGATTGGGGGCAATTTTTAGTCGAACTCAAGTCGAAGCATTTTTATTCGGGGGTTCTTGAAATCTGATAATACTGATTATGAAAACTAAAATAATAAAAGTTAAACTCACGTTATCAGCAGCGGGCAGTGCAAACAAATTCCTCAATAAAGTTGCACTTGCTGGAAAAATAAAATATATAAATATTATTTTTTGGTAGCTATTAATTTTATGAAAAAAATTTAATATTTTAAAGATTATGATCTTCTGAATAGGTCTGAACTGAAATGAATGAAAATTATTTTCTTATTTGTATAGTTTTCAAGGATCACGTACCTAGTAAAGAAACAAGTTTTAATTTTTCCCTCATCTTGTCGAATTCAGAAAATGTTGAACGGAGTGTTCTGAAGCTGAACGTGTAGAAAATGAGAAAGATAATTGAAATGGACACATATGTGCACTGAAACCTTGAAATAAGGGTCATTGCTGTAGGCCCAGCCCGAGAGCGAAATTATATCAAGGTTCCAGTGTTTTTCGAAAATTTGATGTGCAACCAAGATATTATTGATAAAAATGTACAAGTGTATGCCCTCAATACAGGGCAAAAAATTTAACTGAAGATATCATTGAATTATTAATACCAGATAATTTTAAGCGTCTGAATTATGAATTTAGCGCGAACCAAAATATATAAAAATTATTTATTTATCTGACTGTCTGTCTTTATGTATATCTATCTGTATGCCCGTATTTATTTTTCTTATAGATTAGGAAATTTCATTTAAATTCTTCGCTAGCTATTCAATATGTTTAGAAACTACCTTATTTACATTTATCGATTAAACCAAAACTCAAAAAGTTAGAGCTATTTCACTATTTAAAGAAAAAAATGTTGTGAGCTTTAAAAGTTTTTGTCAAATTTTGTGGTAAACGGCAAAAGGAATTGCAAATAATACTTATAACATTTTTAAATTCGAGAAAAATTAAAAAAGTTATATGCTTTTCAACATTTTGAAAATTTTCAAAAAAAAGGAAGAAACACATTTTTTTAACAGTTGAAGAAATATCAATCCAAAATTTAAAAAATATATGCGATTTTTGTTTTCAAGAGATGCGTAAGTTTAAAGTTTGTTTTTAGTATATTTGAACAAGAATTACCAATTACCTTGATGAAGTTTTTTAATTGGACACAAATTCTGGAGCGCGAAGCGCGAGTTTCGTAATGAGAATGTAATCAATCGTCAAAGCCGTACGTGCTTTGAGAACCTTCTGTAAAAACAAATAGAAAAAATGTAAGTTAAAATGTATGGCTGTAATTCCTCAAAAGTTAGAATCACAGTTTTCATTTTAAGTTATAATATTTATGATATTAAAAAAATGTAGTTACAGTATACACATAAAACGTACGAAAACGAGCGCAAAGTGCGAGAGCGTACCTGCGCCCCCGAGGCGTGCTGAAACTTGGCGCGAATATATAAAAATAATACAAGATATACAAAATAATATAATATATAGAAATATATAAAAAATTGTATGAAAGAAAAGAAAATTATATTTAATACTTCAAACTATACATAATTTTTCCGCCTGGGTATTATATGTTTATAATACTGCCACGGAATAGACGATAAGAAATGCAAATATTTTTTAACCTTAGAGGCATCGAATGCTATAAAACAACTGTCTGCTAAATCTAAACTAAAGAAATTTAAAAATTGTCAATAAAATGATAGTTCTTGTTCACAAATTTTTTAATATTAAATAATTGTTATTTAAACATAAAAAAATTGTCGGTAAAAGAAATTTTTGAAACATGAGTATAAATAATATAATTTATTCTTTAATCAAATATTCCAACGACCAAACTTAATTGAAGACTAGTTATTTCTGACTAATGAAATAGTAAATACATGACTAGACTTGAATTATCGAGTGGGTTTTTTGCTTTTTAGTTAGCCATAACGAACTAGTTCCGCAGAAACTTATTGGAAGAATCTCGACCAGCTTATTTAAATATTGATTCCCAATATTCATGAACATGAAAATATTGATATGATCATAACTGTGAACATTCAATCGAATAATATTAACTGAATGCCACCTGGTCATTAAAAAATGTATAATTAAGGATGAAACCATTAATGTCAAAATTGTGTTAAGAACAATTTAAAACTATTCTTTTCTGTTACATCAGGATAAGTAAGGAACCAATCCCAATTTTTATTGTTAAAAAAATTTACTTGAAATGTTATTCTCATTTTTTAAATGTTTTATGGAACAACCATTCATACCGAAACCGATTTTTATGCCAAATTTAAAATTAAAGAAAAATTATTCTAAATTGACCCAGGTCTAAATTGAATCAATAATGGACATTATGAGGTTCTAGAATCCCTTCTAATCTTATAACTCTATAGATCAACTTATTTTTCTAAATTGTCCAAATTTCACGATAAACGAAAATTAAATAAAAGGAATTATTTTGTAGGCTTGCCCACAAAAATTTAAACTGGGCTGTGTAAGATTTTTGACAGCAGGTCTAAGTTATCTTTCACTGTTTTATTATGTATTTCTAGTTAGTGATACCACGTGACCTAATTAACAATAACGCAAATTTATTGAGTGTATGCTTCTTATTCTAATGTTTCAGAATTTATATGACTTTCGATTCATATTATTACGATTATTTTCCAGATTGATAATTAGCTGCCTCTAGCCAACCTGAATAAAGAATTTCCACATTTTATATCGCGGATTTCATCAAATATCGACGTTTTAAAGCGCCCCCTGTGTCGGAAAAACAAGTTTTTACGTTGGTGTCTGTCTGTCCGGCGTCGTCGTCGTTGCTGTTGTCTGTATATCAAATAACTTTTGAAAGAATAGTCGGATTGGATTGGGCTTTGGCGCCCAGTTAGAGGGAACAAAAAGGAAGATCAAGTTCATTAATCAGCCATTTTTGTTAAAAGTTTAAAAAGTTAGAGCTTTTTCAAAAATTTGGAGACCACTTTTTTCATATTTGAAAATTCTTTCGACAGCTATTTATAGTAAACAAGAATATGAACAATTTATCCCAGTGATTTTTTTCATAAAATAAAAATGACCAAAGTTAGAGTATTTGCAAAATCCAAAAAACCAAACGAAAATGAACATTTGAAGCTAAAAAGCGTGATATGGGAAGAATTCAAGAGGAGAAAAACTACTTTTTTAAGGCCCTACATGATTATTTATTTAACTTTTTGAATTTTGTTGAAAAAATCGAAAATTCAAATTTTGATCGCACAAAAAATAATGAATGATAACATTCTCATCTACAATGAGAAGGTATTAATTTTATGCGAAAAATCAATTTCGCGGATTTCATGAAATGTCGACGTTTTGAGGTCCCATGAGTCAGAAAAACAAGTTTTTACATCGGTGTCTGTCTGTCTGTCCGGCGTCGCCGTCGCTGTTATTGTTGTCTGTATACCGGATAATCTTCGAAAGAATAGTCGGGTTTGATTGTGCTTTGACACGCAGGACGAGGGACAAAGAAGAATGATCATGTTCGTCAACCAGCTATTTTTTATAAAATTTTATAAAGTTAGAACAGAGCAAAGTACGAAAAAAGATAGATCGACAAAACAGGTGCACCTTAAAAAGATCTACAAATTTATCATGAATTACTTTTTTACAGGCTGACTTGTTTGTGTTTTTTGAAAAAACACATCATTCAATATAAAGAAAGTTAAATTTCTGTAAGAACGATACAAGCTGTGAGAATAAATAAGACAAAAATGTATTCAACCGAAACAAATTTATTAATTTTTTACGAATATTCTTTGTTAGGTGGTGCAGTTTTTCTTTAGTGATAAAAAACAAAATTAAAAATAATAAATAAATAAAAGCAAGACAATAAGAATAAGTATGTTTTAATTTCCATGCCAATTATGAATTTTAATGATATAAATTTATTGAAATGATACATTTTTCAGCGCAGATAAGCATAAATTTTAATGTGAAATAAAAAACAATTATTAAAGTAATCATGATAAATACAATTGGTGTTTAATTTTTTAATATCTAACTGAGCAATCTTAGGCAGAGTTACTTAAAAATGTATTGTATTTGATATAAATGTGTTGTGAATAATGTAAAAAATTGAATTCGGTTGGATTTGATTCCTCTAGAATCAAACCGAAGGGCCTATGACAAATCCACCGATTGCGTTCTCGGGTTGCGCATAGAGGGTCCCTGTACCAAGGGTTTTTGCTGAATATGGTTACAAAAATAAATAGGCAGTCGCTGACAATTGTCCAGGGGTGGTCCCGAAGGAATTAACCACCAAGTGGAGATGTGCAAACCGTGTCGAAAGCTAAATAACACCTGGGTGAGGTGTTTAGAACGGTGACTCTGGGATACCGGGCGACCTCTCAGAGTTAGCAGCCTTATCCTTGCATGCGGGGCTCAACAGAGAAAGAGAGGCGAAAATAAGAACAACCGCGGGCAGGCATTCAATAGAGGAAGAGCGATGCTTTACGACCTGGAGAAACATCAACACCAAGTTTTCTCTCAAGCCTAAAGATCTGCCTGAAATGGATGACGAGCTTCATGGACATTTTTCCGGAGTATCCGACCTCTGGGCTATCAATTATTGTGTGTATAATGCAGCGAGAGCTTTGGCCGATGCGAACCGTAAAGCAAAACCAACGGTTGATCATAAGACCAAAAGACGAATGCATCAACTTGCGATAAAGATAGGCTGGGGAAGACAGTACGCGTCCCGCATGCAGTGTGTGATTGACTACATCACATCTGCCAGGAATTTTACCGCCAAGGTTCGAAAGTTCGCGCGCGAACTCTGGACCTGTTATCACACAATTAACAATTCAAAGCTTCTGACCATCAGGCAGCATATTGTTGAGAGAATACGGATACTATCTGATGCTAAAAGAAGTCTTAAGCGGAGGGAGAGGTGGGTTAGAGGAAATCAACAGTTTCTCTCTGACCCATCTCGACTCTTCCAAGACCCTTCAGTTACTGTCGAACACCCACCCAGACCAGAGGAGGTCGAAGTATTTTGGAGAGAAGTCCACGAAGTGCAGCATAGACTGGACGAAGCCTCAGAAAATATAAATAGCTTCAAGGAGTTATGTGTTGCCCTCATAAAATTCCGGAGTGGTTAGTGGAAGGGCGCACAATACTCCCGCCGAAAATAGGCAACTTAGCTGACCCGAAGAATTACAAGCCAATAACTTGTCTGAACACACTTTATAAGATATTCACAGCTATCCTAAATGGTTGGATTGTTCCGGCAATTGAACCTGTGTGGCAAGAAATATCAGATCCCTTGATATCGGGACAAGAAAGGTTATGCACATGAACAAAAGCATGCATCTTAAGTCTCCCGTTCCGCAACTGTACATCTCACGCCGTCAAGGTGGTCGCCGAATATTAAGTCTTGAATGTCTTCAAAACAGGATTATTCTGGGTACAGCACATAGAGTTGCAAATGGAAGAGACCCTCTTCTTAAAATGGTCAGGAATCACGAAGAAGTGGGCAAAGGAGCGTGCCTGTACAAAGCAGCGGAGGAGGCTGCTGAAATACTCGGACTTGACTTAAGTATTAGGGGTGAGCAAAATGCATCAAATCTTATCTATCTCGAGAACTCACTCCTGAAAGCTCGGATTAAGAAAGCACAAGAGAAAAACTTTCGTGAACAGCTCCTCGATAAGAGGATGCACGGTATCTTCCACAGAAATGTGAAGGATCAGTCAGTGTCTTGTGAGCTAACGTTCGCTTTCCTTAAATCGCCTGGATTCAAGTCAGGTACGGAGGGTTTCATTTGGCATGCCAAGACGGTGTCATTTCCACCTTAACATACCGTCGCCACATTTTGAGCCAAGACATTCCCGATGATAGCTGCAGAGCGTGCCATGCACACCCCGAGCATTTAGCTCACATACGATCTAGTTGTCCAACTCACGCGGGAACGACCTACATTCAAAGGCACAATGCGGCACTAAGAGTGCTTTATTACCATCTCTGTCACTCTTACGGCATTAATCTCAATATCGCTCCTCTAAATGCTCCTAAGGAAATCGAGTCAATTGTTTAGAATGGGAAGTGCCGCATATACTGGAACTTTAAATTCTCGACAATTGTTTCTATTGCTCACTCGAGGCCTGACATGGTTCTTCTTGACTTCGAGAAGCGAACCATGTTCGTAATCGAATTTTCGGCACCAGCTGACAAAAACATCATAACCAAGGAGAATGAAAAAAAGAGAGGTATCGAGACCTTTTAAGGGAGTTGCAACGATTGTACCTGGAATATTCTGTTAAAGTAATCTTCCTTATCATCGGCGCTCTTGGAGGTGCCAAGCTTTCACTTGCTAATGGCCTAAAAAGCATTCCTGCGTGTCAACAATATGCTAAAACTCTTCCGGGAAAAATGCCCTTGGGTCGCTCCGTGTTCTTAAGGTGCACGAGGCTTTTGCTGGATTGTCGTATTGATTCCTTCACAGACTGTAACCACTTATCTCAAGGTCGTGAGACGTGGTTTTGGCTGAAATCCTGCAGTTGTCCTTCTGACAAATTTTTAATTATACAGTCTGTCAAGTTAAAGCGTGGGTGGCTTTACTCGCAGTCGGTAAGGTGTATCGACATGATTTTGGTGTCAAAATATTAAGAAGAGCTCC
>NC_046660.1:78489951-78497441 GCF_010883055.1 Belonocnema kinseyi | reverse complement strand
CTCAGAAATTATTTAGGGCCAAATTTGAACGATATCGAAAAATCAATCATTCAACACATTTAATAAGACTTTCATGAGATGATATAAAATTATTATTTGATCATATTAATTGCCGCTACTTTCGACAAAAGTACAAGCAGGATCTAAAACAATCGAGAGTTTTTTCAGAAAAACAGCCGCCATTTGATCAATTTTTACCTTTTTTGTAATTGTCTAACGGACTTCGAAAGAGTATAAAAAATGCTATCCGCATCAGATAGAAAGATTTAAAAAATACCACTTCAAAAAAAATTTGACCATTCTTTGAAAATAGGCGCCTGCAATTTTTAAAACTCAAATACTTTAATTTTTTTCTATTTTTTCGGTAAATCGATAAGATGCTTGCCATCTTATTGCCTTTGAAAAATAGTAAGTGGCAAATGATTGTGTCCCATTTGTGCACACTGGAATCTGCAGTACCTTAAACTGGATTTGCACGTTCCTAGAACTGATGTCGCTAGCAGTTTCTTGGCGAGGGGAGCCATGGGACCGTGAGAGAATCAGAGCTTAGTAAAAAGTGACAAGCAGTATCAAGGCCGCACTCTCAGCTCTTTAGTTGCATCATGTTGCGTCATTTGTCCATATCAAACAGAAATAATGCTTGCCGCCCTGCCTGTTTACATTCGAAGTAATTGGATTTATGTCGAAGGCCACTACGGGCAATGTGAGATATCGTGTACAAGTCCAGGTTACAGTATAATTGTTTATTTAACCTAATTAGATATTTTACTGAAATTTCCGCAAAATGCTAATTTTGGCTCAAAAAGTTTAAAACTTAACAAACCATTAAATATATCCTATTTTGCTAATGAGTATTTTCTTGGTAGACACTTGCTCATCTTTACAACACAACACCACATCGTACATTTTGGCGGGTCAAGAACAGTGCTGAATGGCCATGGGTTTTGGTGAACGGAGGTTGGGGTATTGTTGTTGAGGTGAGCTTGTAGATAATGAAAAGAACTAGAAACTCCGTCTCTACTAGTATCTGCCTCTCATCCTCGATTTGCCGCCGCCTCAAACCCTATTTTTCTCCCTTCTTTTTCTCTTGTTGATGTACTCTTTTGTACTTATACTCTTTTAGCTCTTGCTGGTAAAGAGTCGGACTCTTCGATGTAGAGACCTGTAGTCTGTCGGACTCGCACTCTTGTTTTAATCACGGCTTCACAAAGTAAGCTATTGTCCTCAGAATATCGGTTCCAGAAAGCACGGATATATGTATATCAGCAGGAAACAACCGTTTGTATGCTCTTTCTGTGAGTTAAACAAATGGCGAGCGAAAGGAAATCTTCGAACAAAGCGCGACTCTCCTACTTTGAGAATCAGGAGGAATTTCCTTTCTGATCCTCTTCAGTGGTATTTTTTAGGAGGCTAATGATTAATAAAGGAGGCTTGGTATGTTCGTTTAATGAAGAAATAATTAATATACTTATTACTTGATAAAAAAAAAGAATGAACAAATAGAGCAATAGAGTACACTACTGACGGAAATTATATATAGGTCTATCTTTTTAACTATTTCTAAAACTCCTTAATTTTTAGGGTTTCGTATCGCCCGACGGAAATCCATGTAGTTTCAATTCGGTGTGCATGCGTCGCATAGTGGGCTAACATCCAAAATTTCTGCACAAAGCGGGGAAAGGCGATATTTTTTTCTTAAAGTTTATACTCACAGATTTCTGGGGTCGGTAATTACAATTATGAACTGTAAAAATTTGAAAAGTCAATATTCAAAATGGCGGCTTTTTCAATGAATAAATTTGTCATGTTAGCTGAAATTAATTACGGAGAAATTTTTTAGGCCGCTGATTACGAAAATAAACTTCAGAGATGAAAACTAAAGATGGCGGTTTGTATATGTCGGAATTTTCTATATAAAAATGATTATTTTTCGGTTAAATCATTAAGGTAGTTTTCACATAAAAACATTAACTTTAACCGTTTTACTTTGTAATTGAATTTCTTTTGAACATCGCTTCTTACCAATTTTTGAAAAAAGATTGAATTTTGAAAAATGACAGCTTATTTTTTCCAGAAAAACATTCTCTACAACTCTACTGTGTCCAATTTTAAAAATAAATTTTTCTATAGCTTATGTGGGTTCAAATCGCTAAAAAAAAATTTGGTGACAAATTTTTTTAAACAAATAATTATATTTGTATATTATTTAGTTATTTTTAAAATCGGAAATAATATAGTTGTAGAGAATGTTTTCCACAAAAAAAATTGGGTTAATTTATTAAAATGCAATCGTTTTTCAAAAATTAGTAAGAAGCGAAGGTCAGAAAAAATTCAATTGCAAAAAAACGTGGTTAAAATCATCGTTTTGTTTGGTGACATCTACCCCTGTAAAAATGCTTCGACTTGAGTTTGACTTCAATTGCCCCTAATCAAGACATGCTGAAGGAGACAAGTTTCCATGTCTGGAAGACATAAATTTATTCTTAAGTCAAATTTACATTTTTTTCTTTTTTTGAAGAAAATTTTTAAGGTTTATACTCACATAGAGCTACAGATGCCGAAGTTTTTAATTAAAAATAACTAATTTATTCATTAAAAATTTTTCATTCATCAATTTAAATCTCATTTCTGAGCCGAAAAAGGTTCTAAGCCTAGACAAGTCTCGTCTTGAGACAAGTAAACGTCATCTTAGCCAAGATAAAGCTTGACTTGATACAAGTAAATGCCATTTTACCTGTCGTGGCCATAAAAGTAAAGCTGAGTCCTATGTGTCGACTCAGTTTTGAAACGCAGCTAGGAATCGATGTCTTGGAGACGAACTCAAGATACAACCAAGTAAAACTCAAGTCGAATAATTTTTACTTTCTTAAAACCGTAGGAAAAATATTTTTTATAGTTCTGAATTCTGGCACCACAGCTACCTTAAATAAGGGATTTTGGGGTCGCTGCTGAAGAAAATAAGTTTTAAAAATCAAAATTTGAAATGGCTTTTTATAGATGTGTCGATCATGCTGACGAGGCCCTAGTGCAGCCTTGCATTTGAGCAACTTCAATTGGTGTCTTCTTGCACATACGGGGGAAAGAAGTGAAAGCTCCTAAAAGGTTATTTGATTCTTTATACTTTTTTGCATATAAAATAATTGAGGGCTGCCCCGGATCTCGCCATATCACAACTTAATTCGCCAATGCTTATATGCATCGTGTGTAAAAACAAGAACTCTAAGCACTTACAAGGACGGAGTATCCACGTTTACTTAAAACATAGAATAGTTGCGTTTAAGCATATGTAAATTTGCTACATACCTCAGGAATCATTTTTCATTTCGCAAATTTATTTCCCAGCACTTATCAACTGATATATTCTTATTCACTTCTGGTGTACGAAATTTGATTTACGTTCGACTCACTGAAAGTAACGGCAAATGATAAGTAGAGAGTTGTGAAATTATCGAAAATGAGTGGAGCGAAAGTATCTACAGTAGGGAAAATAAGGGGAAATTATAAGAGGGGAAGCTCTCGAATAGAAGAGGAGTGTAAGTAACCAGTGAACACTAAAGTCCTAAAGTCCCGAGTAAAAATGCTTCGATTTGAGTTTTACTTCAATTGTTCCCAATCAAGACATGCTGAAGTCGAAAAGTTCAACTTAAGCATGTCTCAGTTTTGAGACGGGACCAGACTTTATTTATGTCTTGGATACAAGTTTTTATGTCTTGAAGACATAAATTTATCTCTTGAGACGAATTTTTAAGACTTCGGTACGTGCGGTTTATAACTTCGAGCATATACCTGTCCTAACAAAAAGGGTCATTTTAATAGTCGTAAAAGCTAATCTTAGTTAATGGTTAAACAATCTTGTATATTTTTATACTATGTATATATATATATATATATATATATATATATTAAATCAACTTATTCACGGATTGTTATTTGTATTATACTTGTTTCACAATGAGGCCTAAAATGTTGTTTGATTTTACGTATTTATGAGCCAGGAAAGGTTCAATAATCTCAGCCAAGACAAGGCTCGTCTTGAGTCAAGTAAACGTCTTCTTAGCCAAGACAAGGCTCGACTTAAGACAAGTAAACGCCGTTTTACCTGTCGTGGCTATAAGACTGAGACGAAGGTCTACATCTAGACTCAGTTTTGATACGCAGCCAGGCATCGATGTCTTGGGGATGAACTCAAGACATAACCAAGTCGAACTCAAGTCGAAGCATTTTTACTCGGGTTGGTCCACGAGACGCCTTTTGACGCACGACTTAAGGACATCCTCAAAATCTAAAGAATGTCTTAAAGACGTCAAACCACAAAGCATAGAGGCATATTCTGAGGATGTCTTTGGGATGTTTCTTTGCACATTTGAAAGGGACAATTTATGGAAAATAAGGTGAAGGGAAATAGGGGAAAATGTCGTCCGGGATAGTGGAGGTTGTGGGAGAAATAAGAAGTGGGAAAAAATAATGAGAGGGTAATAATGAGAATTGAAGCCAAATGATACGTGAGGAAGCCCGGAAAATGAGGAAGGAAAGTCGGTCTATTAGGGGCAATAATAGCAGGAAAAGTAATCAGAAATATGAGGAGGGGAGGTATCAACAATGAGAAGAGAAGAATTTTAGTAAATGAAGGGAGGGCACTTATAGGAAATAAGGAAAAATTAACAGAGGAGAAGTAGGTAGGAAAAGAGTAGAATATAGACAGAGCAGGGGAGTGGTCTTGAGAGATAAAATAAAATCCTGCATCTAATAAGCCCAAGTTGTCGACAAAATGTTAATTCGATAAAAAGATATTGAAAAAGCCGTCAAATTACAATGTTTTCGTATAATTGGAATACTTCTAGGTATTATTTACATTTTGTAAGGTTTTTTCAATCCATAAAGTGGTAAGATTTTGTAATACCTTTATAAATTAGGTTGACAATTCCCCATTATTATTCTAGATTCTACCCTGGATTCACAATTGGTACAAAAAGTTTCGAAATTTCATGAAACATAATTCACAAAATTCAACCGATTTAATTTTGTAAACCATTTCTCCCTTGTAAATCGTAAAAAATCTTTACTTTCTGAAAAATTTCTTAATTTTGACGAATATTAAGAGTAATATATGTCTGTGACGATATTAGAGCAGCTAGTAAACACTCACTCTGTTTTAAGTTTCTCTTGAAGATATCGATGTCTAGCTGCGTCTCCAAACTAAGTCGAGACATAAGTCTTCATCTTAAATTTATGGCCATTGTAGGTAAAATGGCGTTTATTGTATAAAATATGAAAGATTGTTTAATCATTAACAAAGATTAGCTTTTACGACTGTTAGAATAACCCTTTTTGTTAGGGCAGGTATATGCTCGAAGTTATAAACCGCTCATGCTGGAGTCACAAAAATTTGACTCAAGAGATAAATTCATGTCTTGAGATATTTAAAATTGTCTCCAAGACATAAATTGAAGTCTGGCTCCATGAAAAGAAAGTAAAAAGAAACGTCCTGAAAGAAGCAACCACCTCTAAAGAAAACTTTTGTCAAAGGTAAGTTACGGGGATTCTAAAACAATCGCTGATTTTTACTAAAAAGGGTAACTGTTCGCAAAAACAAACCTTGTCAAAGTGATACGCCTGCTAAAAATCGTCGAAACTGATACAGGAAAGGCTGTAGGTTTTTTTAATTCCAAATATTATTTTTACCCGTTTTTAATTGAACAGGGTTATAACCTTCTACCAAGACATAAACAAGGTCAAAACAATTAAATTCAACAAAATTCTTATATAAAATCAATGAAAATAATTTAAAATAAATTCAAGTTTATTTGAATTTAATTTTGAGTCGTTTTTTCTTTGAAAAAATTGTAGCTTTTTCAGCTTTCGAAATAAATCGAAAAACTTCTTTTTTGAAAAAACAATTTTTATTTTTGTTTTTACTTCATCTAGCCATAATTTAGTAGTGTAAATAACTTATCAAAAGTTTTGCTTAAGAAGATTTATAAATTTTGACCTAAGATATTACATATAGACAATCCATTCAACCCTTACTTTTATAAAAAAAAATGTAGATCCATTTGCTAGTTGGAAGATCCATAAAGACAAAAAAAATTTAGATTTGTTTCAGGTCAGAAAATAAATAAAAAAAGGGCTGAATTCGTAAAATATTAAAGCTAATTTTTTATGTTTAGTTTTTTGGGTCAAATACTTATTTTTTTAAATACATTTATTATCAGTGAAAAGGGCGTAAAAAATCCTGTCGAACCTGTAGAATACAAAATTCGTTTTTGTTTATATTAGAAGAGTTGTAAGTCATCGAATTTGATGGTACACACGAAAAATATGAAGACATCACCTCCTTTTTCTTAATAAATATTTGTTCTTACGGAAAAATATTTTTCCGATAAATTACCGTAAAGTTGGGCTACATATTCCTGAAATAATGCCACGTACGAGTATACTGTATTGTATATTGCTTCTTCCTTTCAAGCTTTTTACTAGACCGATATGCCCTATCAGTCAACAATAAAATATACTTTATTTTGGTTATTGTTATGATCAATGAAAAATACTCGATCCGAAATGAACCGTTCATAATGTATTTTAATGGACCCTGAGTCGAAACATAGGTCCTACTTTGACGTTCTAAGTGGAAGTATTGTCCTTACTTTGCGGCTGCTTATTATGCTAACTCCTCCGGAGCCACTCCGTAAGATGTTTTTATTTTATTTTGTTTCTATATAAGATTGAGCTCCTACATTGAAGGTATTGCCTCTATTTTTTATTATATTTTTGAAATATATTTATTATATCAAAATTGCTTCAAGAGGAAAGAAGTTTTCCTTGATCTGGTTGCTCCAAACAAAAGGAAAGATTCAAACCCGCGCAAAGATTTGAAAAATAGTTCTGAAGAACCCAGATGCAAAAAACTTGAAAGAAGGTATCAGACACGCGAAAAGAATCGTCAGAAGAAAAAGTCATGAAAGCTCCAAATCTTTTGTATTGACTTTTTTCTTTTCCACAAAAAAACTCCAAATTCGTTACCTTAGATTCAGAATAAACAAATTTTCCTTTCTCGTATATGTTATCGAAAAATGAACTCTTGTTGTCAATATGGATTTAAAAAAAGGTAAATGTATCAAATACTTTTAAGCCGTTATGGCTGAAAAATTAAACTAATTTAGTTTTACGATTCTATAAATGTGGACTGTACGATATAATGGCCAAAAAAATTTAAATAGGGTAACTGGACTAATTTCTCGAGGATGAAATTCTTTCAACTTTCACTATTTTGTTTAGAATTGATTTCTACTCTGTAGAGGCTTAATTGCGACTTATTTCATACTTCTTATTAAGAATACAACATTATAATATTTTAAGTTAACGGGATCTTCAACCTTCTTTATTTTGCTACTTACGAGGGTAGTTCAATAAGTCCTTAGAATGAAGTATAAAAACAATTTTTTTGGGGTAAATTTTTTTTTATTTTTCAACATAATCTCCTTGGAGCTCTA
>NC_046660.1:78484504-78489851 GCF_010883055.1 Belonocnema kinseyi | reverse complement strand
GGCAGATGTGCCATGAACTGAGTCCAATTCATTTTTTATCTCATATGGAGTTAAACCCTTTAAATGAAAATGTTTGATTACCGCTCTGAACTCATTTTTTTTATTATTTATTTATTTATTTTAAAGTTTTTATTTTAAGTTATTATAAATTTATTATTTTAATAATACATATAAAGTGTATACGCTATTATACGTATATGTGACTTAAAATTCAAATAAATTAATAGTTTTATGTTTATATAGGTTTATCCTAGTTCCCTCGACAAATATTCGTGATTTTCTGGGTTAGAAAAAAAACTCTCTTTGCGAAAAACAGTTTTTTCACACATATGATTAATTGCGATAATCGATAACCATCAGCAAACCCTTTTGTAAGAAATAAATTGGCCTTAAGTCATATGAGTAGGATAATAAAATTTGTGTGTCTGACAATGAAAAATACAAAGAATGCGTTTTATTACACATTAGCATTTTGACAATTTAATAATAAAAATGGATTTAATTGTTTAACTTCTAAATCTAAGTCCTGCAAAGTAAGCAATTTGATTTTTAATTAAAGATTCACGAAATTGAATGTTTTCAGATTGAAAATTAAGAAAATAGGAAAGTGTCAAAACTTTAGAAATTGAATATTTGAAAATAAGATCATTAAAAATTCAGAGGAATTGAAATTGTATTATTACTTAAAAGCATCCAAAAATTATATAATTAAATTTGCAAACTTTTGAATTGAAACAATTCTAAATTCGAAACGATCAAAATTTGATATTAAAGCTAATTAAGCAAATTTGTATAAAATCAAAGTATGAATTAAATTGCGCTACACAAACTTTTAAACTAATTAGACTTTAAAAAAAATAACTAGTTCAGTTTTTGTTGCAACATATAAACCTATAAAAGGGAGAAATTTAAAATTGAGCTTTCAACATGTAAATTCAGAACTCTAAAATTATTTTAACCTTTTAAAATTACCAAAATTATGTATTTACTGCAATATCAATTTCAGTTGCAGAGTTTAATTTTGGTCTTTTTGTTATTTTAAACCTAATTTTTAGTTTTTAATGTCAAATCTTCCTTTAGAACTATTATACACTCTTGGAATTTTGATGACTATGAAAGACTCTAAGAATTAATCTAACAATCAATTTAAGAAAAAACTCCAGTCTCAAGACCCCAAATTAAATTGTTTTAGAATAGCGCATTCAAAGCCATAATTTTGAATTAAAATTATATACATTTTAGAGATGATAAGCATATTATTAATAAGTATGATATCACGTTGTTATAAGTTGCATTCAAAACGAGAAAATTGGTAAATCTTTAAATTTCAATTATTCTAAGCACGCTGAAAATGATTTGCTTTCTAATTCAGAATTTTAGACTTTATCCCGATTTTCTCCTGGTGCAAGATTCTCCCGACTTTCTCCCAGTTCTCTCTAATCTTTCGGGTCGTGGCCACCCTGCAAACTTATACTGTTTTATAATACATACCTTAATATTTTTGATTATGTTTTTCTTTATTATAGTATCTTCTTCATTTTCAAAACAAACTGTTAGCGGTTTATGATAGTTGAATATCTTTTTGATATTAATAAGTACGAAGTTTAACTTATAAAACTACGTTTTGTTTTGCAAGATTTTAATAAAAAAAGTTATAAAAAAAGGACTAATGATTCAGCAAAACAAATTTAAAAGTGCACGTAAATAATATAATTTGACGACAGAGTGACAAAATTGGAGTGAAATAAGTATATTGTGGAATTTTGTACATGTATTTTGTATTTTGTATTTTGTATTTTAATTTTGTATATTTTGCATCTTCGCTTAACAAATAATAGAAATTTTCATTTTAAGTTGCAAAAAACATAAGATTTATTGTTGACGAATGAAAAACCCCAAACTTTTTTGTATCTTCATTCATTCAATAAATTATACATATTTTTTTAGTGTTTGATAATAAATTGGAAAATGACTTTTTTGAGTTCTGAGAATAATTTTTTAGGGTTTGAAAAAATGTTACGGGAAAGTATGGGGGCCTGCAGAGAATTATCCAACGAAGAATTTCATTCGTCAGACATATGGGTTTAACAACCCTAACGCCCCCACCCCCACGAGTACCTGAAAACTACCCTTAAAAATAAAATCGTCAATTCTTCATGAAATCGACCTTTTGAAAAATTTACTCTCGTCTTATTTCACTTGAAATTATTAATATTGGTCTATTGACAAATTTATTATCATTGGTTAATTGATTATTAATTATTGAAACAAATTCATTTTGTTTAAATATATTTTTTTTTCGAATATTTATCCCCTACTTAACATTATTACTATTAGTCTGGTGGAATATTCAATAACATTGGCTTATCAATTTGTAATTGTTTAAAAAAATGTAATTTGTTTGAATAATTTTTTTTCGAAAAATCGTTTCATCCCTAAAAATTATCTCTAATGGTCTAGTGGAATATTTATTAACATTAGTTTATTAATTTTCAATTATTTAAACAAATGAAATTTGTTTAAATAATTTCGAATCGAATTTTTTAAAATAAAAATTATTACTATGGATCTAGTGTATGTATGTATTTAATCTTTCCCTTTCATGGGTTTGAGGGCCTCCGCTCCCTGTACATATATTTACAATTACACCCTTAGTCTAAATTAACTACTACTTATATTCTACTCTTTCGCATTAAGTAGGATAAACCATAGTAACAGTAGTGACATTAATTCCTAAAATGAGCGAGCTTCCAGGGCATCCGTTTCCTCTTACCATAAAAGATGCATTTTCCACGATATTGAAAACAATTTTCGCTTTTTACTGTCCCTCTTTAGGATCACTCTGTTTGGCTCTGCCCTACTCTCTTCCTTTCCCTTACTTCTTCCAATTTCTTCATCCACATCACTCCCTATCCACTACCATTCAAGATCTATATTACACACTCATCCACACTCAACTCTCCCTCTTTCTCTCCTGTACATCTCTTTAATACATGTACTTATCACTCCATTTCGTATCTACATACTCTGCATAAATTCTCCTCTTCATCCATTCAATATCTGCATGCTCTCATTCCTTCTCCCATTCTGAACTGTACAACCCTACTTCATTTTTCTTCCTTTTTTATTTTTTGCAGATATTCTGGTTCAGCAAACCCTTTGACCATCATATACCATCTATTGTACCTCGAATCTATAATCTTTGTTCATCTCTTCAAACCTCCAGGCTCTCTGAATTTCTCTAGTAACCATATTTTCTCTTCCTAACTCTTCTTTTAACATATATCCTGAGCACCTTCAGCCAACTCCCATTACCCACTTCAGAAATCGCTGATGCATGCTCTCTATTTTCCTATGTTCCTTCTATCCCCAGATCTCCACACTATACCACAACACCGCCCACACTAACTCATTAAACAACTAGACCCTCATTCTCCAATCGTTCTTGAACCTTCTCTTTCCTAAACCCCATACTTGGCCCATTACTTTACTCGCACATTCAATTCCTTTTCTCACCTGCAGCTCGTTTCCCCCTTCTTCCTCAAATCAAAAACCTAGGTAACAAAACTCCTCCACAATTTCCACTTTTTGTCCTTTCCTCTTCGAAACGTAATTTATTTTTCTCTTTCTATTTCTGAAGCACATCACCTTTAACTTATCCACGTTCACCGTCAACTCTTTTGTTCCCGCATACTCTTCGAAGATTCTCATCATTAGGTTCATCCCCTTCTCATCATCTGCTAATAGAACTGCATCGTCCCCGTATGCTAGAGAGTATAGTTTGCTATTACCCAAAATCGTTCCTCCTTTCCCTTTCTCTTTTAGCTTCTCCTTTAAGTCTGCTAATAGGATATTAAATAGTAACAAACTCACCGGGCACGCTTGCCTTAGACCTCGGCCTGTTCAGAAAACCTGCCCTTTTTACTCTTATATTTTCACCCTAATCCTGGTTTCAGTAAAAATTTTCTTTATCCTCTCCATCAACTTTTCCTCTACACCCCTCTCTTTCATAGCCTGCAATAGCACTTTTCTGCCCATTGAGTCAAACACTGCTTTTAAATCTACGAACAAAGCGACTACTTTCCCTTTCTTTTTTCCCAAATTCCTGTTAACTAAATAGTTAAGTACGTAGATATTGTCTATAGTTCCCATCCCTTTTCTAAATCCCGTCTGATTATGTGGGATACTTTTTTTTTTGTTCTACCAGACTCTCCAACCTTTTTCTTAAGATTTCTGTATATATTTTATAGCTGACTGACATGAGAGTGATTCCTCTGTATTCCTCTACCTTTTTTCCTTCCCGTTTCTTGAGAAGCGTTACCACCAGTCAAGTCGTCCACTCTTCCTGCCAATCTTTCCCTTTCCAGACCTTGCTGCAGATCTTCCACATTCCATCCCTAATCCCTGCTCCTCCATACCTAATCGCTTCGTTCTGCCTTAATTCTTTTTAACTTATTTATTGCCTCATCCACTTCTTCTCTTGTTATCTCTTTCCCTTCCTACATTTCTCCTTGGACTATCCTACACTTTTCCCCTTTGATCTTATTTTGCTTACCCCCTCATAGACCCTTAAAATAATCCGTCCATTCCTCCATTTCTATTTCTTCGTTTACGCCCTTTTTTCCCCTTTATCCCTATTTATCACATCCCATACCCTACCTTCTTTGGTTGCCTTTTCTACTTCTGCTCTATATTCTTCCTTTCCCCTTTGTCTTTTTATTTCCAGCTTCTTCTTATGTTCTTTTTTCCTTCTGTTATACTCCTCCTTCTCCATTTCCCCTCTTTTCCATTTGTTTACACACTCTTAACTTCTCTCTTTACTTTCCCAGCATTTCTCGTCCCACCAGCCTCTCTTTCCCTCTACTCTTTCTTCATTAGTACCCAGCTCATCTTTTACCTTTACAATGGACCCCTTCAACCTTTCAATTAACAAGTCTATTTCCTCCTCTTTTTTATGCCTAACCTTCTCCTTTTTCATCTTTTGTTTAAACTATTTTAATTTATATACCCCCTAGGCTCCCATTTTCGTGTTTCTTTCGCACCCCTTTTTCTTTCTACCTCTGCCGCGCTTACTGACGCCTCTTTTTAGGGTAGCTATGGCCGGAAAGTGTTCGGACCCGATCTCATTCCCTACGTTCATATTCCCTATCATATGCTGCATTCTTTCTTCAGCCAAGATGTAGTCTATTTCTGTCACTCGCTTTCCTATGAATGTGATCTCCCGTTCCTTATCACCTTTCACATTGCCATAGCATATAAACCAACCTGTTTCTTCTATCATGTCTAGTAACTCCCTCCCCTTCCTGACTGTCTCTCTATATTTGGAGTTCCTTATATATGCCTCTTT
>NC_046660.1:78482104-78484494 GCF_010883055.1 Belonocnema kinseyi | reverse complement strand
CAGTCCATGAATTTAAGTGTCCTCCTATTAAAACCAATTCTTCCTTCTTTTCCACATTCACCTCCTTATTACTCTTCAGCCTTCCTTTTCCCCTCTTCTTCTGTATACACACACCACCGCTATTTCTACTTTCCCAATAATAATTTTTCTGATCATTGTTCCATCCTTTTCCTCCATGTCCCCATCTTTTCTCCCTTCTACTGCTAATTCTTTTTTCACCCCTGACACCATGCCGCCCATCCCTTTCTCTTTAACGTGTTATTTTCTTGCTTCTTGCATTGTCCACAAATATCCTTTCGGTAACAGCTTTTTTATTCCCTTCCAGTCCTTCTCATTTGCCCAAGTTTCACTCATCATAATCACATCCCACTTTTCTTACTCCACACAAAATACTTTATTCTTGTTCTTCAAACCTGACACATTCCAGAAAGCTAGTTTCACGTTTCTCTCTTCCCTTCCCTCTTATTTCCTCTTCATTTTGTTTCCCCTTTGCCGTTTGGAAACCTCTTTCATTTTTTTCTAGACTCTTTTTCGTCCCATTTATCCATAACCTGTCTCTTCCTATCCACACCATATGGCCCTTTTTTCTCTCTACCCAAGCCCTCTGCTCTATTTGCCATCTCCTTTTTCTCTCCCTCCATGTCAGATCTTCTTCAATTCTTTCCCTTCTTCCTCTCAATAATCTTTTTCTCTCCATAATTTTCTTTTGCTCCTCGTCACTCTCCACTTTTACTAGAAACATTCCTTCGTTTCTTTCGTTTGTCCCTCCTATTCTCTTGACTCCTTCTACCCTTACCTGCACTGTAATGTCTCGCAAAATATTTTTTATTTCCACTTCTCCCCAATTTTCCCCAATATGCTCATTCCTAATTTCTAGACTGCATACCCGTTCTTCCAATTATTTTATTTCTCTAGGTCTCTGTTCGTCAACCTCTCTCAATGCTCTCTAGCTTACCCCAAACCTTGTCTTTCTCATCCTTCCTGCGTGTAACCCATTTTTCCCATTTTTCTCTGACCTTTTTCACTCACCCCCTTACATCGTCTCCCTGCCTATTCATATCCCTATTCATGTCATCCAATAGCTTTCTTGTTTCCTCTCTAAGCCCGCGTTGCCTAGTTTGTTAAGGCGCTGTAAATTTGAGGGCCTTCCACGTTGCTTACTCGTACCTGAGTCCGCTACCCTCCCCACCCGGTTCGACTTCTCGGCACTTCATCACCGCTGCTGTCACAGCGATCAACGTCACCCATCCCCCCCACTGCCAATGCTTTCAGCAACGTCAGCTGTTGCTGCTACTAGGGTTTTCTGCTCTGTGCGATCATTCAGTAACTGTTGCCCTCTGACGCCAGCTTGTGGACTTCGTGTCGTCGGCATCCTACCTTGCCCAAAGCTCCGTGACGTTTCCCGCCTTTATCACCTACTTCTTGCTCCCCCTATCCAAGCAACTATTTTTCCACTCCTGAGCTTAAAAACTTCACACGCTCCAAATTTTTACTTCAAACCACTCACTTGTACCCTTCACACCTTTGCCTTCACTCACCCTTCTTCCTTTACACTCGATCTCCGCACTCTTTGGCTTTTCTGCAATCACTCACCCTTATTCCCTTCACCAAAGCAATAAGTTATATTCAAGTAATAATATTAATTAAAATTTTTTTAAATAAATAAATAAAATAATTTTGATAAATATTCCACTAAGAAATATTAATAATTTTTATAAAAAAATATTCAAACAAATCACATTTGTTTAAACAATTGAAAATTAATGAACTAATGTTAATAAATATTCCACTAGACCAATAGTAATAATTTTTAAGGGAAAACAGAATTTTCTAACAAAATTGTTTAAACAAATCCCATTTGTTTGAATAATAATTAATTGATTAATGAATGTTAGTTATTATTCCACTTTAATGAGTATCCATTTTTATGGGAGGCGGGGGCAAATTTTCGAAAAAAACATTATTTAAACAAATTCCATTTGCTTAAATAATTAAAGATTAATTAACCAATGATAATAAGTATTCCATCAGAACAATATTAATAATTTTAAGCGAGAAAATACGAGAATAAATTGTTCAAAAGGCGGATTTCATGAAGAATTGACATTTTTATTTCTGAGTGTAGTTTTCAAGGTACTCGTGAGGGTATGTTAGGTGTGTCAAACCCATATGTCTGATAGATGAAATTCTTCGTTGTATAATTCTCTACAGGCCGCCATAACTTCCCGTCACATTTTGTCAAACTCTAAAAAATTATTCTAAAAATTCAAAAAAATGCATTTTGCCCATGAATTTTACGAGGGTGGATTGATAAGTTTCCGGCCTGACCAAGAGATGGCGCCACTAGGCCTACCTTGAGGTGGCGTTCTATAGTACCATCCTTAGATAGC
>NC_046660.1:78479836-78482004 GCF_010883055.1 Belonocnema kinseyi | reverse complement strand
TTAACAAGTTTTTTCGGGATAGAGATGCCGCTACACTTGCTACACTTTTGCCACTTTGATGTGGATTTGAACATTCCTTCACGGGTGAGAGATGCCACTGGGGAGACTTTTCGCTGGTGGGAGATACAGCAGATGTGACAATTAGTTCCGGGAGGCTTGCCGCAGTTTTAATAATTTAATATGAACTCGAAAATATTTTCCGGGGTAGAGATGCCACCGGGGAGACAATTAGTCCAGGGAGACTTACCTCAGTTTAGCCATTTTTAATTGGACATTCAACATTTTTTGGAAGGTAGATATGCCACTGGGAGAATTTTTGCTGGTAAGAGATGCCGCAAAAATGTCAATTTTACATTGAGAAAGTCCGCGTGGGAGAGAAGCCGCAGGGTAGAGATGCCACAGTTGTGACATGCCGCAGTTGTGACTTACCGCAGATGAGACATTCCGCAAATGTGACAAGCCGCAGATGTGACATGCCGCAGTTGAAACTCGCCGCAGAGTGACTTGCCGCATGTGACATGATACGGACCCCATTTTTTGACAGAAAATCAAGCTCGAAATAAAATAATAAAAAACCAAGATAATCTCTACGAACTAACTTCACAATGCGAACAGAATATATTAGCTGCATACACTATCAGATTATTATTATTAAATCTAGATATAACTTAAATTATTTTTCTAAACTTATTCTTGTTTTTAAAATTAAGGGAAAGTTTCACTTCTCTTATAAAAAAAGGATTAGATCCAATAATTCAATCTAATTATTTTTAAAAATTTTCAATGTGACTATTTTTCTTATAATTTAGCCGATTATTTTATATTTATTAGGTCCCGTTCACTTCAAAAAGTTTCTAACACCTACAAAAAGTGCTATAAAAAAAAAGTTTCTACCAAAATTCCTACAACCTACAAAAAAAAGTTCCTACAAAAGTTCCTAAAACCTACAAAAAGTTCAATTAGTTCTATTTTATTTCAAAGTTCGAAATGTAGGATAAGGTGTCACGTCTCATGAGACTAATGAATTGTGAATTTAACGCAAGTAAATTATATGCAAACGTTTAGAAAAAATGCATAAATATATAATTAAAAATAATGTACAGCGAATTTTTTAAACGAGCTGATACTCTATTTCGGGACATCTGAAACTTGAAAATCGCACTCGTGGTGGTCCCATATTAGTTTGTAATTTCATTTTGCTGGATATGCGGTGAGAGTACATCTGTACTTTACAAACTAGAAACTATTCGATTTGAGTTTTCAACTTAATCGAATACATTCAAGACTGGTGGTTGTTCGATATTAATAACTGAATCAATTTAGCAGCTCGATATCTGACTCAGTAAAGTTCTATTCTCGAGACAATAAACTTTCAAATCCCTTTTGAAAGTTCATTATAGCATTGTGCGAAATAATCTTAATTTTTAAATTATGTAAATATTAGGTGGAAGAATGGTTACAATTTCATAGGGTTAAAAAAATGAAATTTTTCAATGTAATTTTTCACCTTGCAATTTAGGTGTCAGAATCCCGGATTATATATGTACTATATGTCCTTATAGGAGATTTGATTTTGCAGGTTTTTCTTTGTATGAAAAAGTTTCAGCTTGTGCCGCTTTTTAAGCAAAGCAGAAAAACTTGTATTTTAAAAAACAAACTTATTGTCTTCTTTACTTTATCTGGCTGTTATTCATCCAATTTCTAAACATTTTCGAAAAAATCTACAGAAAACCTTTTTATGGTGTTTTAAATTGCTAGATTAAATAAAATATAAAGATTATTATATTAATTAGAAGTTATGCATTTTAACATGAAAAATTGCATAAATTATTCCTGTGTATCCTCAAAGTAATGGAAAAATTACGCGAATTTTAAGCAACAAAAATCTCCCAGTAGGGAAGTTGTTCAGAAAGGTATGAGTATCAGGGTGGTCGAAAAATTCATGGCAAAATTTTTTTGCATACTCGAGGGCAACGATTTCCCCCGTTCTATTCGAAATCCTAAAAAAGAAATTCCCGATTTTTTTTCTATTTTTTTTTTATTTTAACAGGTGCCGGTTTTGTTTACCATGTACGAGGGTGGATTGATAAGTTTCCGGCCTGACCAAGAAAAACAACGTTTTTAAGAATTTTTTTTTTTTATTTCTCAACATAATCTCCTCCAAGGCT
>NC_046660.1:78458780-78479736 GCF_010883055.1 Belonocnema kinseyi | reverse complement strand
ATTTGGCAACTCTCCCCAACGGCATCTCTCTTCCAAGAAAATTTTTTAAGGTCTTTTAAAAATGGCAAAAGTGTAGCAAGTCTCTCCAGCGGCATCTCTTCCCCAAGAAAATTTTGTAGGAACTTCTAAAAATGGCGAAAGTGCGGCAAGTCTCCCCAGCAGCATCTCTCCCCCATCAAATTTTCTAAGCAGTTTGAAAGATGGCAAAAATGCGGCAAGTCTCTCCAGCGGCATCTCTCCCCCAAGAAAATTTTGTAAGGGTTTTTAAAAATGGCAAAAACGTGCCAAGTCTCCCCAGCAGCATCTCTCCCCCAACAAATTTTATAAGGACTTCTAAAAATGGCAAAAGTGCGGCAAGTCTTCCCAGCGTCATCACTCCCCCAACAAATTTTCTAAGTAGTTTTAAAGATAGCAAAAATGCGGCAAGTCTCCCCAGCGGCATTTCTCCCCCCACAAATTTTCTAAGTAGTTTTAAAGATGGCAAAAGTGCGGCAAGTCTCCCAAACAGCATCTCTCCCCCAACAAATTTTGTGAGTAGTTTTAAAGATGGCAAAAATGCGACAAGTCTCCCCAGTGGCATCTCTCCTCCATGAATATTTTTTAAGAACTTCTACAAATGGCAAAAGTGGCATCTCTCCCCCAACAAATTTTTCAAGTATTTTTGAAGATGGCAAAACTGCGGCAAGTCTCGCCAGCGGCATCTCTCCCCAATGAATATTTTTTAAGAACTTCTAAAAATGGCAAAAGTGTGGCCAGTCTCCTTAGTGGCATCTCTATTCCAACAACTTTTCTAAGTATTATTAAAGATGGCAAAACTGCGCAAGTCTACCCAGCGGCATCTCTTAATATATAGAAATCATACAAAATATATTTTTCAATTTTCAAAAATTAAAAGAATTAAAGGCAGTTACCATTATCTTCAGATATTTATTTATTTTCATACAAATTTTGTAAACAGCAGTAAAGAGTGAAAAACATCAAGACTTTTAGTTTCTTTTGCTGACCGAAGTAGCAACTGAGGTTCTAGCTGGTCGTAGATTTTTCATGTGGTGTGCAGTAAATCAAGAATTTTTTTAGAGAAATCCTGCAACGATAGAAAGATACGACCAGTGAAACTTTTCTCTTTACTACAAATGAAAGCAATGTAGTTTTTTTACCATTAAATTTGCATCTTCTTATTTCTGTATTTTGAATGAGTTTAATTAGATATTTCCAAAAAATTGATTTGCATAGTTTTAACCAAAGGTTTAATGTTTTCCAAACATTTGTTTTTTATGTACCAAAGTCTATCTTATTTATTTTTCAATAATAATAACTTACGAATAAGTTAAAATATAGAAACTGGGGAGACTTGCCTCATTTTTCCCATTTTTAGAAGTTCTTAAAAAATATTTATGGGGGAGAGATGCCACTGGGGAGACTTGCTTCACTTTTGCCATTTTTAAAAGTCCTTACAAAATTTTCTTGGGCGAGAGATGCCGCTGGCGAGACTTGCTGAATTTTTGCCATCTTTGAAACTACAAAAAAATTTGTTGGGGGAGAGATGCCGCTGGAGAGACTTGCGGCACTTTTGTCATTTTTAGAAGTTTTTAAAAAATATTCATAGGGGAGACTTGCCGCATTTTTCTATCTTTGAAACTACTTAGAAAATTTGATGGGGGAGAGATGCCGCCTTGTAGCCTTGCTGTAATTTTGCAATTTTTAGAAGTTCCTAAAAAATATTCATTGGCCAGAGATGCCACTGGAGAAACTTGCCATATTTTTGCCATCCTTAAAACTACTTAGAAAATTTATTGGGGGAGAGATTCCCCTGGGAAGACTTGCCGCATTTGTCTATCTTTAAAACTACTTAGAGAATTTGATGGGGGAGAGATGCCGCTTGGGAGCCTTGCCGTAATTTTGCCATTTTTAGAAGTTCCTAAAAAATATTTATTGGCGAGAGATGCCACTGGAGAGACTTGCCACATTTTTTCCATCCTTAAAACTACTTAGAAAATTTATTGGGGGAGAAATTCCCCTGGGGAGACTTGCTGCATTCTTTCCATTTTTAAAAGTCCTTAAAAAATTTTCTTGGGGGAGAGATGCCGCTGGGGAGACTCGCCAAATTTTTTCCAACTTTAAAACTACCAAAAAATTTATTGGGGGAGAAATGCCGCTGGGGAGACTTGCCGCACTTTTGCCATTTTTCGAAGTTTTTAAAAAATATTCTTAGGGGTGAGATGGCACTTAGGAGACTTGCCGCATTGTCGCTATCTTTAAAACTACTTAGAAAATTTGATGGGGGAGAGATGCCCCTTGGAAGCCTTATCACACTGTTGCCATTTTTGGAAGTTCTCAAAAAATATTCATTGGGGAGGGATGCCTATAGGGAGACTTGCCATATTTTTGTCATCTTTAAAACTACTTAGAAAATTTGTTGGGGGAGAGATTCCGCTGGAGAGACTTGCCGCACTTTTGCCATTTTTAAAAGTCCTTAAAAAATTTTCTTGGGACAGAGATGCCGCTGGGGAGACTTGCCGCATTTTTGCCATGATTGGAAGTACTGAACAAATTTTCAGGGGTGTTAGAAGTCGCTGGGTAGACTTGCCGCAGTTTTGCCATTTTTAGAAGTTCTTACAAAATTTTCTTGTGAGAGAGATGCCGTTGGGGAGACTTGCTGCATTTGTTCCACATTTGAAAGTACGTAACAAGTTTTATCGGGATAGAGATGCCGCTGGGGAGGCTTGCCGCAGTTACGTCATCTTTGGAAGTGTTCAAAAATGTTTATTGGGGGAGAGATGCCGCTGGGGAGACTTGCCGCTGATGAGAGATGCCGCGAATGTGACAATTGATCCTGGGAGGCTTGCCTCACTTTTGCCAGTTTGATGCGGATTGGAAAATTTTTCCCGAATGGGAGATGCCGCTGGGGAGTCTTGCCGCGGGCGAGAGATGCCGCAGGTGTGACAATAAGTCGTAAGAGACTTGCCACACTTTTGCCACTTTGATGTGGATTTGAACATTCTTCCACGAGTGAAAGATGCCACTGGGGAGACTTTTCGCTGGTGGGAGATGCCGCAGATGTGACAATTAGTTATGGGAGGCTTACCGCAGTTTTAATATTTTAATATGAACCCGAAAATATTTTTCGGGGTAGAGATTCCACCGGGAAGACAATTAGTCCAGGGAGACTTATCTAAGTTTAGCCATTTTTAATTGGACTTCAAACATTTTTTGGAGGGGAGAGATGCCACTGGGAGAATTTTTAATGATGAGAGATGCCGCAAAAATATCAATTTCACAGTGAGAAATGCCGCGCGAGAGAGAAGCCGCTGGGTAGAGATGCCACAGTTGTGACATGCCGCAGTTGCGACTTACCGCAGATGAGACATTCCGCAGATGTGACAAGCCGCAGATGTGACATGCCGAAGATGTGACATACCGCAGAAGAGACATTCCGCAGATGTGACATGCCGCAGGTGAGACTTGCCGCAGAGAGACTTGCCGCATGTGACATGATATGGACCCAAAAAATGAAGCTGTAAAAATAAAATAAAAAATTTTTGAGTGATAATTGTGCAAATTTAGAATATAAGTGATACATTTTAATGGTAAATTTATTCTTCAGACTGACTCAAAACTCAATTCACTCATAAAACGATGAAAGTTTCATAAATTTACTGTATCAGTAAGTCGTGGTCGTTAGTAATTTAAATGTATGAAGTTCATAATTGCAAAATAATATTTTCGAACTGAAGAATCCTTGCCATTTTATGTATACTGTAATGTTTCCACTTTTTAAATTGGTGGTAATTCTTTTGCTCTGCTATTAGTTTCCAGAATAATTAAAAATGTGTGGAGCTGATAATTTCTTAAACAATAATTATCTCAATATCATAAGAAGTGATTATTTAAGATTTAATTAATTTAATTTGTTCTTTTATCTGACCCAGACAAGAAAAGATCAATTTTTTGTTGCTACTGATTTTTTAAAATATTGTGCTCTTTAATAGTATAGGGAAATTTCAAAATAAAAGCCTTTATAATCAACATTTCTTTTATTCTGTTAATATGTATGTTTATGACAAATAATGCTGACGCCCAGAGTGCAAAAATCGTGGCAAATTACTTTTACATTGAAATTATTCAAAATTGCAGAGGAATTTTTTATTTTACACCTATAAAATTCATTGATTTTATAATTAAATATTTAAAACTGAGATTTAATCAATTTTACATTTGAGAAATGAACCACCTTAAAATTTAGAACATTTCAAATTGAATAATTAAGAATTGAATGTGATAAAGATGTTACAATATCTCATTCACTAAAGACTTTCATGATCTAAAATTTAAAAGTAAAAGCTTTCAGAACATTAAAATTGAAATTGGTATTCCTTTTTGAAAAACTAAAAATTTGTAGTGTGTAAAAAACTAAAAAATTGATTTGGCTCATGCCTGAATAATGAAACTATGCACGGAATAAACAATAAATATTGAATTATTTCAAATTTCAAAAATTTATGATTTAAACATTTAAACTCAATCGCTCTTGAATTAGCTTCTTGTTTACTTTTTTATGCTGACCAACAAATCTTTTTCTCTGAGCCCTAAAAATAAAATCAATTTGAGCTTTTTCATTTTCGTTATAACTTAAATCCATAAAATCTATTAGGAAACCGATAATATCAAATAAATTCACACACAACATTTTAAATTGAATTTATGCCAAGCACATAGTTTTGATCATTTTTTCTCTGAAAAAACATTAAGAAAATCGACGTGTTTGCAGATTTGTACCACAGGATCGATTTATTCGAAAAATTAGAAACATGTATATTATCTTTGTTGAGGTCAGATCTCTTGAAAGCAAAAGGTAATCTTCCGATCGTATGAAAACTTCTTTCCATGAATTGCTATTAAAACATTGCAATTTTAAAGATTAAATCCTCTAGAATTTTCATTTTTTAAATAAAAAATGATCGAGGAAAACTAATGTTAAAATTTTTCCTTTAAATATTGCAGAACCTATAACTACTAATAATAAAAATTTTTATTGCCTATAAGCTTTCTTGCTTCATTTTTATAACGATTCTGGTGAATAAAATCCTGTAAGAAACAGAAATAATCGAAATTATTTTATTATTCTTTATATAATTTGAAAGTTTTTACACTTGTGACATTTTCTCGTACAAAGAGCCATTATTCATTTACAGACTTAAAAAACAATATATTTTCCATGACTTTACGTTCCCCTAAAAACCACAATTTTCAAGTTATTCACGATAACCTTTTTTATAACATTAATTTGACCATAAACAGTGTAATTATCTATGTCACCATGTTCATTACTTGCTCCTTATTTTCCATAACTATTGTTATTAACAAAACCCCTTCATTCAGAATATTGACTTTTTAAAATTTGTAAACAAATCTTTGGGACAAAATAAAACTTTTCAGTCTCGTGATATTTTCTCATTGGACGAACCATGATTTTTTTACGGCCGTATTAACAATCTCTTGTTTGTAAATTTACGCTACGCTACAAGCCATAATTTTCAAGTTATCGGCGATAACTTTTTTATAACATTAATTTCATCAAAGCTTAGCTAATAACTGCAAGAATACAAAAACATTAATCTCTGAGTAAATTACAAAGACTGCCAGTGATGTATAGTGATGAAGTGTTCAACTTTGTTACCTTCAGCATTTTTATAATATTGATATGAAAATATTATTTAAATACATTTGTCAGGAAAAAGACACATCAACTTGCAGAAAAATGTTAAAAGAGAATACTTTTTTTTGTCAATTTCATGTCAAAGTTGTGTTTTATTACAAACAAAATCTATAATATATTAATAATTAGCTACCAGAACTTAGCAGCATATCACTAAATCAAATTCGTTGATAAATAAAATATTGTGGCGTGTAGGAGCGCGGAGATTTGTGAAAAATATATTGTTTACAAGATTGTGCACAAATAATGCCTTCCCTCACCCCGATAAAATTTGGTGAGAGTAAAATATTTTATTTTTTGCTAAAGATTTATGTAAAAAATTGAACAAATTTACTTTTTTAGTAAGTCACGAGGGAATGAGTATCAGCCTGAATGCCAGCAATAGGACAACAATAGAAAAGTCAATAATAGAAAAATAATTCCTTGCTAAAACAAATTAATTACAAATGTATCATTTTTTTAAATGAAAAACATGGAAATCGTAAAAAATAAAACAGTTTTATAAAACGAAGTGATGGTATAACATTGACAATTGTATTAAATTAGTAGGAAGGCCATATCGAGATTGTGTCAAATTTCGAAACATTAACTTCTGATTTTTTAGACAAAGTTCAGCAGAATAAGATATTTTTAACAATCCTGAAAGGAAAATGAATCAACGTGCTCCAAGTTAATTATATACGTTTAGCGCCTTCATAGCCTACTTTTCAACAGAGTTCTGTTTTAGATTTTAATTTTTTTCAAATGCACATTATTCTAATTTTCCATAGCAAAGTAAATTTATCAATCAAACTTTCTTATAGTAATTGTGCCTTGAAAAAGGATGAATTTAAGTATCTGAAGAAGTTCATTTACATATTATATATTTTGTTGTTACTTAAAAGGTAATTTAAAAAAGGTTATTAATTGAGAAAAGTAAAAAATAGAGAAATTTAATCAAATAACGCGATTTTGTAAAAAATTTTAACTTTGAAGTCATAAAAATACACTGTTTTAATTTTTTAAATGTTATCTTTGGATTGCCTCAACGAAGTTAGGAAAAAAAAGATTCTTTCAATTAGAATGGATCAATAGGCTATAAATTAATCATGCATATTCAGGGTCCTCATTCGCTACTTTTCAACAGAAACCTTTATTCGATTTTCAGCATTTTATAAAATTGTACATTTCTTCAGTCTTTCATATAAAATTGTAATTATTTAAGTGAGCATCAATTTGTGAAAGAAAGATCGCTTAAAATGCTGTGAATAAATAAAGACTCGTGCAAGAAAGTGTCACAAAAGTAACAAGTTTTGCCTTGTGTCAAAGATTAATAACAAGATTTCCAAAAAATCAATTCTTATCAGTAAGGGTATCTATCTATAACAACTTTTATAAATAATGAAAACAGAAAGTATATAAAGAAAAACCAATGCTATTAATAGCAATATTAGGTTTAAGGAAGCTTAAAAAAATTATAGCACTGGTTGGCTTTGAGGGGATTTAAACTCAATACAGAGAATATACAAATTTAAAATTTTTGGAATGAATACAATATCAGTTACAACAGTGCAAATACGTTAATGTTAAAAAAAATCATTTGTTTGTTACGCTGTAAAATGTTAATAGTGTACTCTACTTATAAAGTGAAAAAAGCAAGAAAAGTTTCATGTTTCCTAAGAGATACTAAAAATGATTTTATAAATTTTTGTGGTTAATAAATAATAAACTTCTTAAATAAAATTTTTTAAATTAAAAATTGACCAGGATTTAGAAAAAATAACTTAGATATTCGTAATTGGCAGAGCTTTGTTTATCTTTTTGAAAAAAGCTATCTTCGGGACCTTTTACTACATAAAGAAGTGTTATTGGAGACTTGACTATCATTAAATTAGTTCAATTCGTGTTTTGGAGATCAAGAATGTATTTTAAATAGAAAAAATCAATAAATTTTACAAATAAGCAGCTATGGTTTAAAAAAATCGTTTGCGTAAAAGTATTGTTTGAGGGAGTTCATCGTGGAATCCACCTAATATTAATTAAGAATGAAATGTTTCTCGCGCAGTTCAGCCCACGTATAAAAACGCTAGTTAGATTGTGAGAAGCCAACAAATATTAAAACGCACAAGAGCGAATAGTTGTTTTCTCCTCGTGCCAAAAAGGACATCTTCTATATTTCCGTTGTGTCAGATAAGGCACTTGACAATTTTTGTTTTATCTTATTTGTACGAAAGGGCTGAAAAGTAGCGAACTAGGAAAACAATTACTGGGAAAACCCGGGCGCTTAAAGTGATTTCAGTGAGTTACTCCCAGAGAATTAGCATCGTAGCCGCGATGCGTGACAAACTCGAGGATGAGGGAAGACTTCCGTTCCTTCGAACCTGCAACTCAAGAAGAAGACG
This sequence comes from Belonocnema kinseyi, assembly GCF_010883055.1. Classification (NCBI taxonomy): domain Eukaryota; kingdom Metazoa; phylum Arthropoda; class Insecta; order Hymenoptera; family Cynipidae; genus Belonocnema; species Belonocnema kinseyi. The sequence continues at coordinate 78,471,639 of NC_046660.1, read as the reverse complement.
AAGAAGGAGGAACAGGAGGAGCAAGAAAATAATAATAGGAGCGTTATAATTAGAGGAAGATGATAAAGAAGAGGAGGCTAAAAGGATGATGAAGAAGAGGCTAAAAGGATGAAGGCGAGCACGCGCGAATTCAGGGAGAGAAAAGAGGGCAAGTAATTTCCTTCATGGAGGCGTGAGAAGCATGCGGAAGGGCAGAGGCGCAAACTCTGAGAGGGATGAAAAGGGGAAGGGGTATAAGAAGAGGAAGATTCTGGGGAGCATGTTTGCGAAACGAGAAGGCGGTTCAAGCTAAACTAAATAATATTGATGGCAAACGGAAATTGAAAGCCGTTAAGGTCTTCAGAGTTGCGGTGCAAAATGGCTGCTGCATAAATAAGACGACATGAATTAGGACTAGAATAGCGCATCCCAACTCAGAATTAAACACTTTGGGGTTTATATGACCTTAGTCAAACTTGAGTTGAATACGCACGGTGGTTCTAAGTTTCCGGATCCTGGAGACGTGATCCCCCTTCAGCGTAGTGGAAATTGTATTGTGTTCGAGGAATTGCAAGTTGTTGTGAAATCTGAATAGAATAAATTGAATATTAGTACTAGGAACGTTCATAAATCATGTGGCCCTAAAAGTGGATTGAGGGGCTAGCGAAAATATAACAGAAAATCATATGAGGGGGGGGGGGGGGACTTTGAACCGATCACTTGGGGTTTTTAATTATGAATTTGTTTCTAAAAATATCATGAGAAACACTATTTACAACTAATTAATCTTTTTATATAACAAATTCGAAAGGTTTCATCGTCGCAGAGTTTTGGAATTTCCATCCCCTCGTCTAGCTCCTTCAATTTTTTTGGGGCGACTAGACATGGCCTAAGAAATTACATAAAATGGAAATTCAGAGCATTTTTTTAAATTTCCGACGCTTTTTTTGTTGTTAAATTGATGAGTATTTATCTTTATTTTAACCTTTATTTAGCCTTAAAGAGAACAGGACATTTTTTCTGTAAGAAAGAAAATGTTTACGTTCTCATCATAATAAGAAGGTTTTAGTTTAATATGAAAACTGAATATCGCGGATTCCTTTAAATCTCCACGTTTCGAGACCCTCTGAATTGAAAAAATAGTTTTTCCCTCGGTCTCTGTTTGGCTGTCATCGTCGTGGTCACAAAGAAATATTGAGTTTGGAACCAGATATTTTGAATAAAAATGCAAAACGTTAGAGCATTTTTGAAATTATTGAGACACTTTTTTGTAAGATTTAAGAGTTCCATGTACGTCTATTTATAGTGCACAAAGAGTTAATTGTATAAAATATGATCAAAAATATAAAAAAATTGAATTTTTTGGAAAACGCCACAAGGTATAAAAAAAATAATAAACAAAAGTTTTTAACCCAAAAAGGATCTATAAATTTTTTATGAATAATTTATGGACAGTATGAGCAGATTTTCATTTAAACATAATAAATAAGATGAAAAATTAAAAAATTAAAAAAACTTATTAACACAAAGCGAAGGAGACGAGAAAGGTGAACATGCACGCTCAGGAGAAGAAAGTAAAACGGTAATTTATTAATTGTTTTAATGGGAATAATATAGATTTGTATCACTTTTTCATAATAAGGACATTAGGGGTACAAGAAAGTAATCATACTATGGATAAGAAGAAAGCGAAGTTAAGAAAAACAGGAAAAGGGGATTTTTAATGGAAGAAGAAGAACTGGTCCAAGAAAAGGTCAGAAATATCAAAATGTGAGAGAAAAATGTCAGCGAGGAGATAGAAATAATGATAGGAGAAATAAAAAGAGGATCATAGTGCCCAATCAAAAAATAAGTTAGTAAAGGAGGAAATAAAAGTGGATGGGATAAGGAATTTAAAGAGGAAGAGCGGAATGTAAGGAAGAAATTAAGAAAATGGAGAAAAGGAAAAAGCAGTGAAAAGCATTACAGGAGAAGAAAGACGGAGTATGATGTGTATGGTGTTAGCAAAAAAGTGTTTGTTGGAGGTAGAAAAAAGAAAAGGGAGGGCAGTAGAACTAACAAGATGGGAAGAAGAAAGATCAGAGTATGCAAATCTTAGAGATACAGAAGAGGAGAATGGAGTAGGCTATCAAGAATTAGAGGATGGGGATAGGGAAAGAAAATGAATTAAAGGTACCAAAGTATTTAGAAAAAAAATAAAGAAAGTTAATATGGGAAAGAATGTTGTAAAGATTCTAGGAGAGGGTAAAATGGGTGATGAGAAGATGGAATGGGTGATGAGTAAATGAAGGAGTTAAAGGGGGCTAGGGGGACCATAGAATTGCGTTGTATTAATATTTGCAATGGTAAGAAACCGATAATATAAAGTTTGGAGATGTTCTTGTAAGAAACTGAAGTAATGTAAACCCTTTGGGGGTACATTATGACTGAAGAAGAAATAAACTGCCTCCAATTTAAATACATTGCCTTTTCATTGTTTGAACAAAGTTAAGAAAAATAAAAATTTTGTACAATTTTTAAATGACAAGAGATCTATGGGCTTCAAATTAATTATTAACGTTCAGGAGTTTTATTGCAACTTCTCAACATAGTATTGTTTTCGTTTTCGAACATTTTTTTCGGATGTGAAATTTTCTTATTTTCTATAGAATATTTTAATTATTTAGCAAACCTAGCGAAAATGATTTGATTTAATTAAGGGTGAACTTGAGTGTCTCAGGAAGGTAGTTTCTTAGTTTACAATTTTTTCTTCTCTCACTAAAATACACTTTATTGTATCGCTAAATTTAAATTATTTAACGCTTCACTAATTACTATTTTTTAGATTTGACAAGCAAAAAGTGGGCCACTAAACGTCAGTAAAAACTTGGGGATTGACTTTTCGCTCCAGATCTTCGAAGGTAGCCACGGGTTGAGGGGAGCGAACGTCCCCTTCCACTGCATGGACTATGGCAGTAAGTCCAGCAATGTCCAGGTATTCCCTCACCCGCCCTTTTCATTTTCCGCATTCTTAATTTTGGAGACACACCGTAGAGCATTAACCTATTACTAAAAAATTTGTTGTGACAGTGTCAATGCAAATCATAAACAATTACAAGTAGATGATTTAAAAGTATTTAATCAGCTGTTTATGGAGCAGAACGTAAATTAATTCCAAGCCTCCCTAAAGATTTGAAGGAGACACAACACATAATTAGCGATTTCGATTTAAAAACTACATTCGGTGAGAATTTTGTGACGTTAAATAATGAGACTGAAAATTTTGTAATTTTTACAACAGAGACAAATTTAGAGTTATTAACTCTTTCGAGGTATTTGTACATTGATGGTACATTTAATTATTGTATTAAATTTTTCAATCAACTTTTCACACTTCACGGCTTTTCTAATGCAGATTATGTTCTACTTGTTTACTGTTTTTAAAAATTAAAAAAACTTCTACGTATCAACAATGTTTTTCTGCTCTCGCTCTCTCTCTCTCTCTCTCTCTCTAAACTGTCACAGACTAAACTATAAAATTTTTGTAAAATTACGCAATAGCGTAATCTTTTTGAGTCTATTAAAACAATGAGAATATATTCTTCTGAAATTATTTATGTGATCTAGTCTGTTTACAGTTTTTTAAAAAATATTTTCCTCTTATTGTTCGCACAAAATCAAGATAAATAAGAATTTTGTTAATAGTAATAAGTCAGTGGACTGTCCATTAATCATGCAAATTCAGGGACCTTATGCGTTACTTTTCGACAGAATTCTGTTTTCGATTCAGAAAACTGTTTGTAGTTGTATATTTTTATGGGTTTCTATAGGAAAAATGTAACATTAAAAAGACTACCAATAAATTATAGTTCTTCGTACGAGAAAATGCAAGGAGGGTAAAAAAATTTATTTTGTGTCAGACGTCAATAAAAGTTCTAAAATATCATCCTAGTTATTGAGGACTTTTATTGATAAAAATTGTTATAAACAATAAGGAAAAAAGACTCCATAACATCATTCAATCTCTCCATAGTTTCTTGAAATCTTTTAAAACACCCTTAATTGATTCAAAACCTTCGAAATCTTTCAAATTATCCGAAAATGATTAAAACCTCTTGAAAATGCCTTGCAGTTCCTGAAAATACTGTAATTTCATTTAAATCCTTTGAAATACCTTTCAATTATTCAAATATATCAGAGGTTGCTTGAAACCGTTTTAAGAATATTAATATTAAATATTTTCAAAAATTCAAGACATTGACAAATTGTTATAAGTTCAAAAAAATATAAAAGCCAATGCAAAATTCGAAAACTTATGAAATACCTTGACATATTTAAAAATCTCTTCAAATCTTTAAATTATAGCAATGCTCTCAATTTCCGTGAATTTCCGTGAATTAATTCTTTAAAAGCCATTAAAATATTATAAAATCCAGATAAATTTTTATGAAATCTGATTATATTTTTTCAATTCCGTTGGAATATTCGAAGTCCTATGAAATTATTTGCGATTCTGGGAAACTCTTAAAAATACTCAAAATTGTTTGAATCCTCAGAAATCATACAAATACCCTTTAAGTAATTGGAAATGTTTAAAAATGTCTGAATCCCTTTCAATCTTTTAAAATATTTCAAATCATATTTTTATCCCGCATGTATAATAAGTTTCGGAAATTGTTTAAAACAGCATGGAATTTTTTAACTCCTGTGAAATTCACTGAAATATTTAAAAATCTCTTAAAATCTTTGAAAGCCTACGAAAACCCTCGATTTTTGTGAAATTGGTAAAAATATCATAAAATGTTATAAATTTTTCTTACATCTATTGTCATTAAATACTATAAAATTCTTATAAGGTTTCGGCAAATCTTTGCAATATTATTAAATGTTTAGAACTACTAGAAATCCTTTAAAATATTTTAAGTAATATTAAATCCTACTTCGCCTCTTAAAATATTGTATACAAACTAATGACTCGAAAAATTGAATCAACTAATCATTGTAATTCTTGTAATTTTTCTTTAATGAATTGCATTGTAAAATTAATAATAATAATGAGAGATTGATCAAGAACCTGGGTCGGAGCAGTGTTGCGGAACGAACGTATTATTTACTTAAATAGCACGAGAATTCTGGATCAATCTGAAAAATCTCTATCCCTTCCACACACTACTCCTTTCCCCTACCGAGTGAGTCACGCCTACCCCGGAGGGGAAATGGCTTAATGGTGTAATAATAATAATAATAATAGTAAATTATATATGGTATATATATGGTCAAAATTATAATAATTATAATAAATCAGTGGCTCAGTTGGTTAGACACTCGGACTTCATCTCAGAGGTCCGGTGTTCGATCCCTGAGCCGGTACCTCTAGAAATTTTTCAATATACCTTTACTGAGGTTCTGGTGGTTCGGAACCCACCTTAAGCTGTAGGTCCCCCCATCGTGTACTTGACTGCAACCCAGTTCGTCAATGATGGGGTAAAAACCAAGCTTTGTCCAATATGTCTAGGCAGACTGCTCTCATCAGATCACTTGATTGCATTATAAAAATGCGTCCGTGACTGATGATATATACCGGGACAGCCTCGTGCAAAATGATCAAATAAAAATCCATCTCTAACTAAAAAATGCCTTCGACATGTTGGGCAGTATAAGCCGTTGACAACATTTCAACACTGAAATGTTTTTTTATAAATACTCTTTGAAAAACAAGATTTTCTAAAAAGATTTTTCTCTAATAATCATGTATGGTATCTTAATGTTAATTAAAGCTTTTTTGGAAGTATATTCAATACGCCTCTGCATTCTCTAAATGTTTTGTAATCTGCTTAATTCTAAAAATACAGAGAGCACCTTCCGAAAAGCGGACAAAACAGGGCGAGAAGAATTTTCATAAACAAGTGCTGTGGCCATAACGATAAAAGCAACTAATTGTCCAGGGTAGTACGTATGTTGGAGATCTGCGTAAAGCGTCGGCGAAAAGTTGAAACATCAAAAGAGCTTATACCTCGACATCGTTATGGGGACACCTATCGCTGGCAGTACACTCGCTAGCGGCACACTCGCATATTTTAAGCCGGTCATTTCTCAGCATTCGCGCTATACGTCTGTGTCGACTGGCATCAAATTTGCATGAGACAGCTATTCGAGTGCGTTGTTTCACGAAAGTTTCGTCGAGAAATTGCCTGGGAAAACATAATTTCGAAAATAGACCTTGCTATTTTATGTCAAGGCTTGCGATGCCACATTATTTAAAATTTCCATTTCCCCCTTCAATAAAAAAAAAACCCTCGTTTTCAAATATCAAGTAAAACATGTGAGAAGCTTTTCTTATCAAAGGGGTTTTGTGTTGCCTATGAAAAACTACGTCACGATATATTGAAAACTTTTTCCATCACTCACTTTTTTTATCACAAATCATCGTGTCTTAAACCCCCAGAGCGAAGTCATAAATGAGAATGACTTTTAACTTGGAAGTTTATCTTCGACTTCACTTTATGAATGCCTAAAATAACACACAAAACATACAAACATAATATTTTAACATACTTTAAAACTCAAAATACTAAAAAAACGGGGTGATTTTTCACGAAAATAGGGGAAAAGTGTGGTTGATAAAATTAATGTTAACGAGATTGTATTCCATACGATACGCTTAAGATATCCAGTCGAAAAATAGTGCATATTAAAAAAATAATAAAATTTTCAGTTAAAAAATAATTACGTTTTTTTCTACCACAAGAAATTATTTTTCAACTAAATAGTTTAATTTTTGACAAACAAAAAAATTAATCTTAGACACAGCACCCAGCGGGCACAGACGTTAAAGAACATCATTCGAATGGCTCAAAAACTTCCTAAGTCAGTCCAAATAACGTTCCATAAACATATAATGTTCTAGAAATGTTTTAATAGCATATTTTAAATATGAAACACAAATAAATAAATAATTAAATTTTTGAGAAAATTACACGAATTTTTGAACAAATTTTTAGATTTTCAATAAAAAAAAACTTCAGAGAATTAAAAAAAAAGAAATCAAGAAGTCGTGAGACAGTTGAATCTTGCGCTGCGCGCTAGATAATGGGTTACCTCGCGCTTCGCTCTCGGATATTTATCCTTTGCATTTGTAATGATTTAATAAATCTTTATCAAAAAGATCTCTTTTTGATGGTAGTAATTTTATGCGTCTTGATAATCTGAATTGTCCACTCAATTAAGTATTGTCAAAGATTAAACAGGTTTTGTTGAATATTTTTTTCCTCGTAAATTTCGTCGTTTTTCCACACATTTTTTTATTTTATTTTTATTTTTAATGCTATTTTTCACGAATAAAACAAATAGTACGCGCCTTATCAACACGTGATTCTTAACAAAATTGTAGATATTTTTGGGATATAAATTTTGGTTGATTCATCTTTTTTCGTATCCTGCATAGTTTGATCAAAAAATGGAATTTTTTATTTTTCATTATTTTTTGTGCCATCGAAAAAAGTCATTGCGAGAAATTTTTTGTCCTTTTTAATGCTATGAACATCCGTACTTAGAAATTTCAAATTCAGATAAAAAGTGGTCAAAAAAATTTTTTAAATGCGCTTTTCTTTTAGGACCTAAAAAAAGTGTGCAAAACATGGATTTGGTCCATTCATTTTTTCAAGAGCTATCGTGTTTAGGGACGGACGGCCGGACAGCCGAACGGACAGACAGACACCTTTATAAAAACCTGATTTTCGGATTCCGGGGGTCTCGAAACCTGTAGATCCGTTCAAAAATAGTTATGTCAAATTTGAGAAAATTCTAATATTTTCTCAATCATGAATGATGAGAATGTAAAAAAATTAGCGAATCTTTGAGCCAAAAAGACGAATTTTTTAAAAGACAGTTGCATTTTCAATGAAGAAGGTTGAATTTTCAAGCCGGAACTTCTCCATAAAAAAGATGAACTTTCAAGTCGAAAATATGGATTTTCAACAAGGTATTTGAATTTTGAAACACAAAAGATTATCCTTTATTAACATAGTTCAAATTTTCACAAAACAATTAAATTTCGGACATACAAAGGTCATTTCTTCTACATATAGTTACATTTTTAAAAAAGAAAAATTAATTATCAATCCAACAGTTGCCTTGATAACAAAATATTTAAATTCTACAGATAAAAGCACGATATTCTGACCTAAGAAGAATCATTTTTAACTAAACGTTCGAATAATTAAACAAAATATACTAAACTTCACAAGAAACTCATTGTATTTTTACACAAACAATTGAATTTTCAATTCAGGAGGACAGATATTCAACAAGACAGTTAAATTTTCACGAAAATTATTAAATTCTCAAATTATTTAATTTTTAATGAAAAATTAGTAATAATTCTATATGTTAATTTTGTAAGTTTACTGGCCCAAATAAATATTATTAAAATATTAATTATTCTTAAGGTTAATCAATATTTTAGCAATATATATCCGCACCAGTAAAAACGACAAAATACATTTAAGATTATTCAATAATTTCGTTTAATCTTCAACTAATAACATGAATTTATAACAAAGTAGTCGAATTTTTAACCAAAAAACATTAATTCTGAATGAAAACTTTAGTAGTTGAATTTTCCACTGAAAACGATACATTTTTAGCTAAATGGGATTAGGTAAATTTTCAGTCAAGAGCATTAACTATAAACTAAATCCAAAAACCAAATAGTGGAGATTCAAACTAAAAGAAATAAATTCTGAACCCAACTATGATAGTAGAATTTTAGAATAAAAATAATAAACTTGCAATTGAAATAGTTCGTTTTTCTTATTGTGCTTTATTAATTCAGTTATCATACAAGAGACAAAGCTAGAAGAAGGGGAAGTTTCTTGATGCTGGGAAACAATTCTTTAACTACTAAAATAAAAACCATACTAGACGTCTGAGTATGAAGCTTTTATTCAAAATAGAATCGTAAATTGCCCTCCAGGAAGTTTGACGTAGTTTTTTATCGTCTTCGGAATTTATCAAATTGAAAATGCTTCGTTTGTAGGGCATAGATTTACATGTTGGAGGAATAAAAGTATATTCAATTTCTTTTAGACCAACTTTCTTCGCGCGGAAGTTGCCTGTTTACGTTTTTAAAAATAAGGAAAATTAGTCAAGGATTTCCGTCAATTAATTAATATATGACTTTCTGCAGAATAATAATGATTGCAAATGCATAGAAATAAGGACACTTGATATTCTCTTTCATATCCAATTTATAAGCATCCTTTTGTATAACTTACTTTAAATCTCTTTACTATCAAAACACATTTTGATAATTTTGTTTCTCTTCATTCTGTAGATGGAAACCCCATTAAAAGGACCCCGCACTAAATTTATAGGAAAATGGCTTTCGGTGGATTTAGCTGAAACTTTGTAATTTTTAAGGTTATAAGTGCCGGATCAAATATCCGTAAAAAATCCAAAAAAAATGGATAGTTTTAGCGCTATGTGGCGCTAAGCGCTCAAGATCGGTGAATAAAACGAATTACAACAGATTTTGTTACAAAAGCGATGTCAACATAGAAATCACGGTTCAGATCGTGATCTGTCATATTTTCGCCTACACCGTTGACTCATATAGCGCGCTTCTCAAAACGATCAAACGCTAAGCGCCCGAGATTTTAACTTGACTTATCAATCACTTCTTTAAAGGCAGAAATAGTACCCAAAGTAAGATTAGTAAATAGTACGAACATACCGATAATAACATTCTACCCTTCGCAAGAGGGTTGAACGCGAATCGCTCAAGATCAGCGAATAAAACCAATCCTAGTAACTTTAGCGACAAAAGCGATGTCACTATAAGAATCACGCATCAGAAAGTAGTCAGTAATATGTTTAGCCAAACCAATGAGTTATATTGCACGGTTCTCGAAACGATCAAACGCTAAACGCCCAAGATTTGAACTTGACTAAGTAATTACTTTTTTAAAGGTAGAAATGGTATCCAAAATAACATTAGTAACTAGTGCGCACATCGATAATAAGAGTGTACCCTTCGCCAGAAGGCCGAACGCTAAGCGCCTATGATCAGCCAATAGAACCAATTTTAGTAGCTTTAGCGATACAAGCGATGTCTGTATACGAAACATGCATCAAGAAGTAGTCAGTAACATGTTTAGCCAAACCAATGACAATATGGGTCAACACCGTTGACTCATATAGCGCGTTTCTCAGATCGGTCAAACGCTAAGCACAGAAGATTTGAGCTTGACTAAGAAATCATTTTTTCAAAGGCCTTTCACGAAAGAAATGACAAACAAACATACCGTCGTCGATGGAAATAATGAGTGTATGCTGCATGATGAACGACTATATTAAACATATATTAAACAGCATTCACTTATTATTTCCATTGACGATGGTATGCTTGTCATTTCTTTTTTGAAAGGTGTCGAGAGCGAATAATAATTTTATTGCTAAGCTTAGGAAAAAAAATTCCTATCTGTTCCCTTCTGTATTAATTGTGTTGTATTTGTTATTCCCTTTTTGTGTTTAGTTTCTTGTGTTTATTTGTTTTTTTTGTTGTTTCTGAATTTTTCTTTCGTTTTATCAATACATTCTTCTGCCTTTCAAGACCATAAGAGCTTATTTCTCTTATGGTTTACAAAATGGCATTCAGAGTTCAAGTTAATTGCTATGTGTGCGATAGAGTCTACCAACCAGGACAAATGGCTCGAATTGATGGAAATTATAATCCTGATAGGCAAAACATTGCAATTCTTAGACGCCTTCAACTTCGAAGACCACCACTTGAAGTCGCCGATGAGAGTAGGTTATGTCTCAATTGCAATCAATCGATTTGCAATGAGATAGAGAACCTCCAACGTGACCCAGGCAGTTTAAGACTGAATGTTCTTACACAAACAGGCAGGCAAACGTGCATGTTCTGTAATGCTGATGTTAATACTCCAAGGCTTTCAATTGAATTTAGAGTTAACGCTTTTATCGTCATGGGCATTTTCATTCCAGAAGAAACAAGAGCATGCTTAAATCATTTGGATGAACACGGTTTCATCTTAGGCCCCTTGCTTCCTGGACTACAAGCGATTAATAGACCGTATAGGATTCCGGGACAGCAGTTACTTCTGCTTTTGCAGCAACTTCGTAACGAAGCAAATGTTTATGCGGCCGCGGCGTTTAATAATGAGGATAGTTTCACTGAAGAAGAGTTTGAAGCTATTGTTCCTGTAACAAAGGAACAATTCAGAGAATTGTATGCATTTTGTGATCCTATTCCGCAGTTACATGGATATGGTGCCAGACACGTGAGGAAAAAATATCTGCTGACTTTCCTTTGCAAAATGCGTCAAGGTCTTTCTGATGAATTTCTGAAAGTTATTTTTCATTGAATTCGAGCCGACAAGCTACAAGCTTGGCCATTTCTACTGTAAGATAGTCTTTAATGCAGCGATTTGTGCCTGGTAATATTGTATTTAATGCGATAAGCAGAGAGGAATTCATTGAAAGACACGTGACATCATTCGCCAATGAACTCTATAATCCACAACCAGAAATTCCCAGAGCTATTGCTATCATCGATGGAACTTATTCTTCCATGCAGAAGAGCAGTAACTTCTGCGTATTTCGACAGTCATTCTGCAAACATAAAGGACGTCACTTGGTAAAACCTGTTCTCATTGTTGCTCCAGACGGATACATACTTGAAATATAGGGACCATATTTTTCTGACTCATTAACGAATTTGAAAGAGATGTGGAAGATATGAAAGAATTTTTCGACATTGGTGATATTTTTATAGAGGACCGTGGATATAGAGATGCCCAACCACCTTTAGGACTCTTAGGAATTGTGTCCAAGATACCACCATTTCTTCAACAAGGATATAGTCAATTGGTAACGGAAGAAGCAATTGAAGCTCGGCTAATAACGAAATCTAGATGGATAGTGGAATCCAGAAATGGCTACATAAAGTCCATTTTCAAGTTCTTCAAGAAACCATTTCCAATGGCTCATGTACACAATCTAAGGGACTTCTTTCGTATTGCTGGCGCCATAATTAATTGATACCATCCTGTTATCGAGATGCAAGGCGCTACAACAGAGTTTGCAAGAGAATATATAGCGAGAGCTCGTGAGCCAAATATTGTGCAAGCGAAAGGAGAAGTGGACAATATGCGCTACGGAAATGCAAATTGGAATCGCCTGCATGTACCACAATTTTCTCGCCTTACATTGGAAGAAATAAGCGACATAAAAATTGGCGTGTATCAAGTAGAACTTGCCCTATCTTACGTTCAAGACAAGCTGCAAGGAGAAGAACATGAGGAGTTTCAACTAGATACGCGACTTAATGAACCTGGTTTGATTAGAGTTCGAGTATTTTCTCGTTTCCGAAATGCGACAAGGTACGAACTGTGGATAGCGTTCAATGAGATCGATGACATCGGACGAGACAATCACGAAACGCTTCTCGGTTATTACTGCACATGTAAGTCAGGGGCCAGAACTCTTGGCACTTGCGCACATATTGCAAGCGTTTTATGGTTTCTGGGTTATGCACGTCTCCAGCAACACTTAAAGTATTCTCAAACTTCCTTGCTACAAAGGATTCTAGACGCTGCTAATAGAGGTGAACAAGCGAACCCGAATCAAGAGCCAGAAATAGTTTAATATTGCGCAAAAGCTACTGGGATTGGTTCTATTCACTGAGCATGGGTGCTTAGCGTTCGGCCCTCTTGAAGGTTACACTGTTCTTATCGGAATGTGCGCACTAGTTACTAATGATACTTTGGGTACCACGTCTGCCTTTAAAGAAGTGATTAATTAGTCAAGTTAAAATCTTGGGCGCTTAGCATTTGATCGTTTTGAGAAGCGCGCTATATGAGTCAACGGTGTAGGCGAA
>NC_046660.1:78419419-78458680 GCF_010883055.1 Belonocnema kinseyi | reverse complement strand
GAAATGTTTGTTATCTAACTTATTTAAAATCATCAAACAATTTTATCGGACTTTTTCAAACTTGGGTTTCGTTTTACTTGTCCGAAGAAGCCGAGTTATTTTCCTTCAAATCTCTTCGAGCTAGAAAGTTGTCATATTACTATTTATCTGTAATTTCCAATGGATTTAATTATTTTTAAATATTTTTAAAATCTCTAAACATTTTAAGAAAATCTAAAAGATATAAAAGATTTTTCATATTATTTCAAACATTTTAAGTGTTTTTTAATGGTCTTCAATAGATAAAAATTTTTTTTAAACTTTATAGTATCTCTATACCTGTAAAATATTTTACAAAAATTAAGGGATTTGGTAGGATGTCAAAGATTCAAGGAAAATTTAAAGTATTTCGGTTAATCTGCGTTTTTAAAAAGCTTTTTTTAATTTAAAAATCTTTGAAATGCTTTCGAAGGGTTCATAAGATTTTAGAATATTGAAAAAAACTCCAAGAAATTTCAAAGAATCTCAAGAGATTTAAAAATGTGAAGAAATTTTCAAATGGTTTATTCATTTCAAGTCATTCAAAGAGTTGTATGCAGTTTGAGGCATTTTTTATAATTTCAGGAAATTTATAATGATATTATAGAAACTACAAGGTTTTAGAATATTAAAAAAGTTCCTAAATTTTCTAAATGATTTGAGTGGATTTATTAAGATTTCCAAAGATGACATTCAAAATGTTCGAATAGATTTTATTGCTCAAAAATTAGACTTTATAGAAAAAAACATTCACTTTTATTTTCGCTGGTCAAAATTGAAGAATTTTAAATATTCTGAACCTCCAAAGATCGATTATTCCTGTAACGTCGAAAATTGTTGATTTCAAATTGTGAGCTTTAAAAATAATTAATCCAAGTCTAATGGAACCGCTAAAAATTAGAAATGCCAAACTTCGTTTAAAATTGAAGTATTCTAAAATCAGGTTCGTAAAACGAGACCGTTAAAAATAAATAATCTTCAAATTATACATCACCTTGTTTAAAATAGAAAGTAAAAAAGTAATAACTTGACAATCAATTATGAAGCATTTCCATGGATGCGGAGTAACTTCATGTTACATACAAGTCAAACATGATGGACAATTTGAAATATTGAATATGAAAAATATTCTTAATAATATATTGCAACCATTCAAATGCAGCGAAACGCGTCAATTCTCGGAAGGGCTATAGAATGGAGGGCTATTCAAGAGTTTCACTGTATAAATATCCTCCTTTTTCCCAGTAAAAAGAGCAAATTAAAGGGATTGCTGGTCGGATGCTTTCCCATTAAGCTACTAGAGAGATCGAAGGAAGAATCCTTTTTAGAAATATACGATATCCTAATCCAAGATTTTCGTTTATAATAGGAGTAATTAAAAGAAATCCATATTATCATCTGACATAGTTACATCGATTGGTGTAGATATCTTTTTCCCGACCTAGTGATAGAAATTAACTTATCTATCAAGTTAACTCTTCAAATAACAAAAAACCTATAGTTGTTTTTAGACTAGATATATTTTTAAAAATATTTATGAAAAAGGATTGTTTTTTCGATCTCTCTAATAGCTTAAAATGGAAGCACCCGACCAGCAATCGGAAGTTCTGTAGTTCGATTCCCAGTGGAGCGACGAGAATAGGTCTTTTTCAGAAAAATATTAATTTGAAAATTTAAAAAATGTATTGTCCTTTTACTCTAAAAATGACTTGTAAAATTTCTGTTATTTGAAGAGTTAACTTGATTAAAATTCTCATGGTGGTGAAAACTACATCTACACAGATCGATGGTAACTGTCTCTGATGATAATACAGATTCCTTTTAATTGAATGAAAGTCAAAAAATCCTGAGTGGGGGATCACTGGTTTCACCACCACTTAGATCTGTGCGTGGTCCATACTTAAAGGTGACCTAAGATGATGGGAAAGAAATCTGTGAGGGTTTAGGTTATTCTTGAAGATTAGTGAACCAGAAATATGCAAGAGAAGGCACTAACATTTAAAACGCTCTAAATTTATGTCCAATTTGGTTGAGCAATAACCAGTGCTTGTATAGGAGAGAAACTAAAGATGAGTTTAATGACTAAGGCAATAAGCGTATTGGCTCACGTTCTATAAATTCTGTATGTACGGACATCCCTCTTGTTTGGACTTATCATTAGTAGCAGTATAATTACCGCACAAATCGTTAAAACGTTTTACGCGCTGGAAACGCGATGAAACTTTGGTAATACATCCTGCATATAATGAAATTTGCAGATCGCACCAGTGAATGATAAATGGAAGATTAATTATTCATTGTCATTGCGTCATATTATTATATGAAAATGTGTTGTGTTAAAAAATACAAAAACTCCCAATATTTAAATATTTACCTTAGATATATATATATATATATAATTTTATTATTTATATTTATATTATTATTGTTTCTTTTTATTTCCAATATTTATTTCAACGTATGCAAAAAAATCGAAACTATGTGAACATTTAATTTTGAAGGGTATTTAAGGAAATTACTTTTAAAGATGGTCTGATGCTATAAAATTATATGTAATCGCTTAATTTGTAGTCGTTTATTTGAATTTCTAATACAAATTTGGACACGATTGAAAGATTTCCCAGGCGGGAAAATTATATACAGTTCATGCAGAATGGAAAAAATTAGGTACCAATTTTTATTTATTCCATACAAAATATGTATTAAAAAAAAATAAAATTTCTCTGAAGTATTTCAGATTAGGTATAATTTTTCTGGTTGTGTGCATTTTATAAAATAGAAAAAAACAAAACATCAATCCGATTTGATTTCCTTCGATTATTACACTTTCATCAATCAAAATTTCTTTTTTTGGGGGTTAAAAAATAAGTAATTTCTATTTGAATAAATGTATCCAATAATCTGAGAAACTCAAGCCGATTTGATGGACACAACTGCACACGTCGCATTTCAGACTGCAAACTCTAGATAGAAGATTTTAGCGTGGATTTACCTGAATAAGCCAACAACAGGTTGACACAGTTTTTTTAAAGAATTTTTTCACATATTCCCTCTAAATTTGTTGGAATTTATCTAAAAAATAAACTAGTTTTCTCTTTAAAAAAATTATATTCAGAGGTTTCACCAGCCCCATGAAGTTAAACACGTATTTCCCATAAGAAAAAATAAGTATTTGTCAACCTTATTCAGAATGGTCAATTATGGCTAAGTCAACGTGGAACTCAAAATCTATCTGCATAATTAGCCATTGTATAGGAATAGAAAATTAGTTTTTAATTATCACCCTCATAACACTATTTTATAATGTATCAAAAAACTCCCAATGATAAAAAATTTAATTTTTTGAGTTTTTGGCGCTAATTATTATTATTTTGCGGCCTCTTTTAGCACACATTCTTTTATAACAAAAATATTTATTTCTACTGGTCATTGGCTGTTTAAATTAATTTTTTAATTAATTTTTTATAGTTTGTAGCAATTTTCCTACAGAAGTAAGGCTAGAAAATCGCATTTTTTTCTGAAATTTTCAAATTTCTTTTAACCTTTCAGTTTGAGCAAGACTAGAGTCGAATTAAATTACCCGCTACTTGTTTGAATAATTTATTATTATGTATAACAATATTTTCGCAGAACAATTCTGGACTTTTGAGTGTTCTTTTTAAATATTTCTACCTTTTGTCCACACAATTGTTTAGAAAATTTAGTATTATTATTAATATTCTTTTAGAATAAAATTAGAACGGGAAAATTTTTGCTTACTTCACTTATGCTTTTTAGCTATAAAAAGATAATCAATGTACTTAAGAGAGAATCTTTTTTCAAACAATTTCTTTCTTTTCTTTTTATTCATTATGAATGTAACTTTTTCTTGAAGTAGTTAAAAAGGGACAAATTTTTAGAAATAACCGCAGTTATCTAGCATTATTTTATGAATATATTTTAAGAGACAATTGCTATTAACAATAATAAATTGTCTAAAAAATTGATTTAAGCATCTAATTATTAGTAG
The DNA here is from genome assembly GCF_010883055.1 of Belonocnema kinseyi. Taxonomy (NCBI): domain Eukaryota; kingdom Metazoa; phylum Arthropoda; class Insecta; order Hymenoptera; family Cynipidae; genus Belonocnema; species Belonocnema kinseyi. Next base: position 78,454,653 of record NC_046660.1, on the reverse strand, counting down.
CAAGTGAAGCTTTTGTATTTGACACAACTTGCGATAAAAAACGTAAGAAATAATCATTAGGATGAACAGCCCGTAAAACCCAATTTTTCACTTATAGTCTTTTTTGGGACTCTTCAAAATAGACTTATGGAAGCCAAGTTTAAATATAAATATTTGAAATTGTGTATTCTGAATGAAATTTCAGAACCAGACTTTTTTGTCATGTGGAGAGGGGGAGCAGTAAAAATGGAAAAATAAAACATTTGAAGACATAAATGTCTAATAAATTTTTGGATCAACCTAGTCAACAAGCACCGAAATGAAATGAAGGAAATTTTGAACATCCTGATTAGGGAATGTATTTTTTTCATAAAATTGGACGTCACCGATTTTCATCAAATCTATACGTCTATCTTAGTACGCAGGCGTTTAAAATTCCATTTAAAAATTAATGTTTTAAATCACACTTAGACATAGGGAGAGTGATCCAGTGGCTGAACAGTCACCAGTGAATGAACACTAATGCGGAAAATATATAAATATAACCATTCAAAGTTAAAGTCTTTATGAATTTCTATATATTTGAAATATTTAAGCAATTTTGAAGAGTTTAATATACAATTCATTGCAGTAAATTCTTGTAAATAATTTCAAAAATTTGTTGAATGTGAAGCATCATCGATTACGGTGAGTGATGGTGAGAAAGTTGTCGATCACTATAAGGTACGTGCCTAAGGAACTCCTTCTTTACACTGCTTTTACAAAAAAATTCTTGACTTTTTCTGCATCAAAGTTGTGCTGTTATAGTTGTAAGATATTATTATTCAATTTCCCACAAGGTTTTTTCACAAAAAACACTTTTTTATTAATAAATGTGTGTTCACGTACTGGACCTTTAAATTGCCCGTGTTCCAGTGAACGAACGCTGTGTTCATTTATTGGAGCAAAAATTTCAAACCGCAGGTCCAGTGAATGAACAGCAGGTGACGGGGACCTGGCTGTTGTTTCGTTACATATAAATAAGTTTGTTTCAATTAATGTAACAATAAATATCAAAGCTTTAAATATAAATATAAGCTATAAATAGTTACAGTTTAAATGTACATTTTTGTGGTTTGAACATCAAAAAATACGCACGAACTAAATTAAAGATAAGGCAACTTTGAGGTTAGAAATTTAATGTTTTTTTTGCTTTTAGAAAACGTTGTTTAACTATAGAAACATTAATTCGTACTACGTACTACTGCGTACTAGTCAATATATTATTATAAATGTTTAAGGAATTTCCATTTTTACAACACTGTGATTTATATTTGTATTTGCTTATTTAACCTAAAGCAATAGGTGTTGTATTACAAATGTTATGTGTCCTAAAAATCGCAGTTTTCTATTGTAGCCACTAGAAAAGAGTTATCTATTTTTAAACGAAAAGTTGCATTTTTTGTAAGGTTAAAAAACTGCCAGAAATGTTTTAAAAATACATATTGCTGTAAACAATTAGGAAAAGTTAACCTAGTTCTCTGTTCAACTTTTGTATTCCCTCCTTTCTTTATATCTAAATTTCTTGTGGCTTTTATCAAAATAATATATTTAATGAATTTCGCAACGCTTTCTACTATTTTACATGCTTTAATTGCTCATTTTGCAATGTACCTATGTAATTTTATACCTAAATCCTAATTCTAATTTATAGTGATTATAGTGTTCATTCACTGGTGCTCTACTGTTCATTCATTGGCGCAAAGTGTTCATTTACTGGTGTTTTTGTTAATTCTGCACTATTTAATTATTTTTTATAAAGCTTTTTAGTAAAAACAAAATTTGTTTATCGGATTATAAAATTTGAACCGTTAAGAATCTATTTTCAAAAGTTTTGTAAGAATAATCAATTATTATAACGTGAAATGGACTAGCTGTAATCAGTGATTCCCTTAAGTGTTCATTCACTGGGTCACTCACGCTAATTAATTAAGGACCAAGGAATCTGAATTTTCCGACATCACTTAAATGTCCGGGCTCGATTCCTGCAGCCGATATTTTTAGCCAATTTCTTTTTCTAATAAAATTGTTTTTAATCAATTATCAAGCAAATTTAATTAAATTATTATTATTTACATATAAGATGAAAAGAAAAATAATATATTAAGCTTAAAATAAGTATTTAAATCTATAGAAATAGTTAGAAACACTAGAAACTTATACTATATATAAAAAAAAGTCAGCAGCAGGAATTGAACCCGAACTATCACGTTACAAACTAGAAGCGCTACCGTCCAATCTCACCGGGAGTTGCAATACTTTCACATAGCAGTACGTGTAACATGCGATGATTTGTTTAAAGCCTATTTTCTCAAGAATCGCCAAAAGGCGCATTTTATTACTCCTTCATGTTACAGGGTTTTTAATAAACTAATACTGCGAGGGGTATGAAACAAAATTGATTTCCGAAAGATTAGATTCCCCTCGTTAGCGGAAAATGATAATTATTTTATTACATTCTTATCCATATTGAGAAGGTGTTAGTTTTATGGGAAAAATACTTTCGCGGATTTCATTAAATGTCAACCTTTTGAGACCCCCTGATTCAGAAAAAAAATGTTTTTACGTCGGTATCTGTCTGTCTGTTCGGCGTATCCGTCGTCGCTGTCAGGTTGTCTATATAACGGATAACTTTCGAAAGACTAGTCGGATTGGATTTTTCTTTAGCACACAGTTTGAGGGACCAAAAAGAAAGATTGAGTTCGTTAATCAGTTATTTTTGATAAAACTTCTAAAAGTTATTTCATAATTTATTAATCACTTTTTTTAAAGATTTTAAAATTCTATTAAGGCCATTTATAATACACAAGAATATGAAAAATGTATCCCTATGGCTTTCTTTGATAAAGTAAACATTATCAATGTTTAAGAAATTTCAATATCCAAAAAATAAAACGAAAATGGAAATTTGAAGCCAAACAAAGCGTGATATGGGAAAGTCAACAGACGAAAAACGTTTATTTTTCAAGGCCCTACATAATAATCTCAATAACCTTTTGAATTTTGTTAAATAAATTGAAAATTCAAATTTTTATCGCAAAAAAATAACGAATGGTTACATTTTCATCCATAATGAAAAGATATTATTTTTATTCGAAAAATTAGTTTCGCGGAATTCAACAAATGTCTACGGTTTGAGACTCACGGAGTCAGAAAAAAAGTGCTTGCGTCGGTGTCTATCTGTCTGTCCGGAGTTGTTGTCGCCGTTTTTGTGTTTATTGTCGTCGTCTGTATACGGGATAACTTTCGAAAGAGTAGTCGCATTAGATTTTTGTTTGGCACACAGTTTGAGGGACCAAAAATAAAGATCAAGTTCGTTAACCAGCCATTTTAGAATTTTGTTTAAAAACCGAAAATAAAAATTTTGATCGCACAAAAACTAATGAAAAAGCAATAACTCCATTTTGTGGTAAAACAAAACAGGTTTCGAAAAGAGATAAATGGACAAAAAATGTGCACCTACAAAATGTCTACAAATTCGTGATGATTTACTTTCTTAGAAGATAATTAGATTTTGTTTTATTCGTAAAAAACATTAAATTACCTGAAAAACAAAAAAACAAAATTTTTTGAAAAACGATACAAAGTATGAAAAAAAATTAATAGACAAAGGCTTCTAAAACGAAAAGGATCTACCTATCTGTTATAAATACAAAGACTGAGCGCGCAGCGCGCGGTAAATACATCATCGAGCACCAAGCGCGAGAACCAATAGTCGCGCGCCCTATAGGCGAGCTAAAATTGACGAGCGGTGCGAGCTGCACGTGCAGCGCGTGATGAGAGTGTGCCTGCGCAGTAGGAAGATTTTTTAAATATTATTTTATACTTGCGTTTTTTTATGTGTTCAGGATTTCTGCAAGGATGCCTTTTAATTTATGAAAAAGTCTAGATGAGAAAAAAGTGAGGGGATTGAAGAGAAAGAGGCGATAGAGAGCGCGATTAAAAAAGACAGACGGATTGTGAATTAAAAGCGTCAGGTCGCTAAAATATCAAGATTCCTTCCTATTATTTTTCCTTTTTTTCAATCTAACCTCCACATCGTCACCTTCTTTAAATCGTTTCGCCTTTATCCTCTTTTACTCTCTCAAGAATTTTCTCCAGCCCCCACCGTGCATTCTCATTTTTATTTTCCTTCTTTTTCGCATTCTAGAATTGAACAGGCCTTTATGAGGGGCACTGCTTTATGCCACTGCTTTTTATTATTAAGCGTGCATCAGTGTGTGAAAATGCTAGATTCGGAAGAAAGCTTTGATAGAGAGGGTGCGAAAACTGGACCAGAATTGCAGCCTCTAGGCCTACAGAGATAATAGGGAATGCTTTGTGGCAAATCATTATATTTGTTTATTTTTTAAAAATAAGATTCAATTAGCTGACATATTCTTTACCTATTTTTCGTTTAGATCATACATTGATCGTTTAAAAAATAATTTTAATAATCAAAATATCGATATAATCGAAAATCTCTCACGTTTATAAAAATTCATCTTTAATTATATGATCAGAAGGCAAGCTCCTTTAGAAATAAATATTTCAAGAAATTAAGATTAGTGTTAATAACTCACCGTTAAATTAAACAAAAACATGGAAATATCTCAATCATTAATTTTTCATCATAAATTAACTTTATTATTAATATATTAATTATTTCTAGAGATATTTGACTTTTTATGGCTAAAATTCGATTCTTGAACGTTTCAGTGTACACATAGCGTACAGTTTTCAACAAATTTATTCAGAAATTTCAACCTACATTAACAAGATGAAGTTCCAGTGGTTCGCAGTTCAGTTGACCGATAGCCTACCATTTTCAAACTTTTCGTTCAAACATTTCAGAATAAATCAATAAGAGTCGGATAGTATTACATGGTATTATAGAACATGTCCAGTCTCCATTTTCAGTAAGTTTTTATTTGTGAATTATTTCTAGAGATATTTCAGTTTTTATGGCCGAAATTCTATTTTTTTAACGATTCGGTCTACTCATAGCCTACGATTTTCATTGGATTCATCCTTAAATGTAAAGCTATATTAACGAGATGACGTTACAGTGTCCTCTATCAGCAAATTTTAATTTAAAAATTATTTTCAGAGTTATTTCAATTTTTAGAGCCAAATTGAATTTTTAGTAATTTAGTCAACTGATAGCCTACAAATTTTGACCAATTCATCTAAAAATTTCAGACTACATCAACAAGATAAAGTTCCCGAGTCCCTCGTTAGTAAATTTTGAGTTATAAATTACTTCTATAGTTATTTCACTTGTAATAGCCAAAGTTTAATTTTTTAAAGCTCAGTTGTCCTAAAGCCCATAGTTTTTAGTTCTTTTTCAAAGAAATTTTTATTTTTTTAACTAATTATAATGTTTTACTCTTTAATGCCTCAATTGATATTCTTACTAGTTAAATTGGCCTATATTGTACTATTTTTACCGATTCCTCTACTAAATTCGCTATAAATTGAATAGATAAAGCTCCGTGGCGTATTTTGGGAAAATTTTCATTTATTAGTTATACCTAGAGACATTTAACTATTTAAAACAATAATTTGATTTTTTAGGCAGTTAGGATGACCTATGACTTACAATTTTCTACCGATTCTTTTAAAAATGTTACTTCAAATTATCTATTTGAAAATGAATATTTCACATTCTGCGTCAAACATTCCATGTTTTTCAAAGTTCAGTCGATCTGATGTCTAAAATATTTAACTCATTATTGCTCTAAAAATTTCAGGATAAATTCACTAATTTAAAGGAATCTGTGTTATCATCAGAGATCATTGCAATCAATCAGCGTAGATACCATTCCACCTTACGTGAAAATATAAATCAACATTATCGATCAAGCGAACTTATCAAATAACAGAAAATACTTAACGCCAATTCAGACCAGATAGAAAATAAGTTTATTACCACTTTTAAATTAAACTTTTTCAAAAAAATTATCTACTCTCTTTGATTCACTGGAAATCGAACCACAGAAGTTCCAATTTTCGGTCGGGCGCGCCTCCGTTAAGCTATAAAAAATAAATATAATATAATATATATGAATATAAATTAAAACATACATACAAATATAATATTTTATGTGACACATTTATTTTTCATCTAGTCTATATATTTCTGTTGATAATACAAATTCTTTCAAATTACTCATATCATAAATGTAAAACCTAGCTTGAAAAAGCGTATATTTATAAAAAAATATATCCAATGCGATTTGGCTTTCCGTATTCCTATATTAAAAAAGAAATTGATTTGTCAATCAGGTTCGACCAGTCCCCACGCTCTCGCGCTCTGGTCAGTCACAGGTATTGTAGAGAGTATACATCAGAACACCATAAGCTGATACCTCAGTTGAAGGTTATCCCTGAATAAGTGAACTGCAATTTTTACGGAACGTTAGCAAAATTCGTAGTTTTGTACATGATTGAAACCCGAAATATATCGTTTTAACATTTCGACCATTTCAGTTGACCTGAAACTTACTCTATTGAATCAATTTGTACCACGTCTTTCATCGAACTCCGTTTGCTGAATCCCGAGTCGAAATATAGGCCCTACTTTGATGCTCTTGACGCTAAAATTTGTAGGGGCTAAGGTTATAAAGTAGAGGATACCTGAGTCGAAATATATGCCCTACTTTGACGCTCCAAGTGGAAGTATTGTCCCTACTTTGCGGTTGTTTATTCTACTAGCTCGTGCGTAGCCACTCCTAAAGATATTTTCATTCTATTTTGCTTCTGCATAAGCTTCAGATCCTACATTGAAGGTCTGGTCTCTATATTCTTGAGCTTTACTTATGTCTTCTTTAAAGCTCCATATTCTCCGTAGAATTTTTAAATTTTCTCTTAAGGGCATGTGACACAGCTAAATACCTATATTACCAACCACACTTTCAGTTCACTGAATGTTTTTTTGAACATAAGAACTTTTTTTGTAAATAAGATATCGAGCTGAAACTTTAGGAAATGTATTAGAGTACAATGAAGTACGTTTAGGTACTGCATTTGGTAGGAACTTCACTGAAAATTATTTCATCTTTTTTCTGAGCCTCAACATTTTTTGAACGTTCGAACTCTTTTTATACATAAAATATCGGTCTCAAACTTGTCACATGCCCTTAACACTCTTAAATTTTAACGCATAAACTATGTGGCGTCGTTGTCTCGACGTCTGCGCCCTCGTGACCGATACTTTGGTGTTTTCTCTAAAATTCCATCACCACAGTTCGTGAAATCAACAGTTAAATTGTTTTTAAATAATAAATATTTAAGTGATAACATTGAAGATCTCAGATCCACCCCCCCTCCTTCCCTCGACCCCCAAAAAAGGTATCAAACACACCATAAGAAACGTCAATAGAAAAGGTAAGAAAGATACAAATCTTTTACATTGAGTTTTTTTCTATACCACAAAAAATAACTCCAAATTAGCTACCACAGATTCTGAAGAAATAGATGTTCCTTTCACACAATTTTCTTTTGAATTGAAGAGCCACGAGATTGAATGATTTCATATTAAAAATTTAGAAAATAGGACAACGTCAAAACCTTACAAATTAAATATTTTAAAATTAGATCATTGAAAATTATTTATGCTTAAAAGCAGTACAAATTAAATAATTAAAAATTGCAAACTTTCGAATATGAACAATTATAAATTCAAAGTGATCAAGATTTAAAAATTTAATGTTGAAAAATAAATTGAGTTTTTTAAAGATGAAGCTTCTGTAACTCTAGAATTCAAAATTTGTTATTACTGAATTAAATTATAATTTGAGTTTCAAGCTAATTACGCGGATTGTTATAAAATCAATAAATGAATTGAATTATACTAAACAAACTTTCAAACTAAATAATAATTTTAAAAGAGAAACATTAAAAACGAAGAAAACATTCTACTACAGAACCTTGCAACTTAATAAATACGAACTTCATTTTAAACTGACAAAATTAATATTCACCAAAAATTGTGATATTAAAACTTTTTTATAATCAAAGACTTTAAAATTTAAATTATTTTTGTTATATTCAAATCACATAAATTCTAATAATTTTTAAATGTTTAATTAATTTTTCCCAAATTCAACAAATTTTTTCAAATTTTGAAAATATGAAAAAAAGTATTGTTTTCTTTAAAAAACAAATATTTCTCTCTCGAGAAATTCTGCGATTATAAGTGTAAGTCCCTGCCGATTAAATTATTAATGTGCCAATGATTTGAATGTAACATGTACCTACAAATAATTTAAAGGGATTTAGAAATTGTTTCATATTAAAAAAGAATAAAGTTCCTAAGTGCATTTCAAAAGATTCTAAGTAATTTTTAAGAATTTTAAAAGATTTCAAAAGAATTGCAAAAAGCACAAGAATTTAAACAACTGTTTAAATATTTAAAAATACTTTTCATGAGTTCAAGAGATTTTTAGTCATTTCAAGGGATTTTGTGGCATTTCAATCGATTTAATATAGTTTAAAAAGTCTGTTAAGGAATTTAAAATACTACAAAGCATTTTAATTAATTTAAAAAAATCGAAAGAGTTTAAGTATCTTCATGTAATTTAAAAATATTTTTATATATTCAAAGAGATTTTCAGGAGTGTTCAGGGATTTAACAGGAGTTATTTGATTAAAAAAATTTGTAGTTTTATAATCGAGTTTTAAAAGATTTCGAATTATTTGAAAGAGTTCAAGATATTTCTAATGAATTTAAGGGATTTTAAGTGGTTTTGAAGAATTTTAAAGAAATTTTAGTAGAATTTGAATAAGTTTTTAGATTTAAAAGTAATTTTAAAATTTAAATAATTTTCTTGAATTCTTTCAAGTCTGTTAATTCTTTTGAAATCTTGTAATATTTTTGGATTTAGTTTAAATCTTGTTTAAGCACATAAAATATACAATAATAATTTGCAATATTTCGAAAATCTAAAATCTTAGTACATATATTATGATAAGCGTAGCAACGTTTTTTACAGAATGGGTCCCAAAAATTTGCAGACGGCCTTGCACAGCTGTAGGTTATATTTCAGATTTTTTTTGTACTGTAAGCTAGGCTAGCTGAGAGGCTTTAGGCGTTAGGAATGCGAAACTTATAGGGTTCGAACCCGCGGCGAATAAAAACTTTCATTGCGTGCGATTATAAATAGTGTTGTGATTGTGTAATAGTAAATAATTGTGTGCTTAAACATGTGAAAAAATATTAAAGTACAATAGTAATAATATAATAATACAAAGGATTAATTTTTTTGTGGAGAAAATCGGTTATAAATTTATAGAACTGTTCTCTATAGTTTCCGGACTAGTTCAACGCAATGTAAAATAAAGACGATTTTAACTTTTATTAAACTACCCAGTGTATTATCAACTATAGGATTAGTTCCATAAAATGTAATGTATATTTTTTTCTGTCTGCAAAATAACTTGAAACAGTACGCAAATATCACTATGTCTTCTTTTTGCTCTAATTTTGTGAATTTTTCTCAAATAAGTTTATTTTGTGCAGGACGGTAGAGTGCGGAGCGCTAAATTGAAAAAAAACTAAGCCTCTATTTTGACGCTCCAAATGGAAGATTTGGAAATTTGTGCCCATAAGACCGCTAAAGTAGGGGGAAAAAGTATGGGAATATCCTCTACTTTACAACCTATGCCCCTATAAATATAAGCATGAAGAGCGTCAAAGTAGAGCCTGCATTTCAATTGGAGTCATTTATAAACTTTAATCTTAATTAATTTAAAAGAATTTTTAAATCCAGTTGAATTTTATTTTAAATTCATTAAAATCCTTTGAAACACATGAACACATTTTGTAATTACACAATACTACATAAACTCTTTTGAAATTTCTTGACATGTTTTAAAACTTGTAGAACGCAAAGTGAAATTGAGGAATATGTCAGAATATTTGTGAATATTTTGGAATATTTTGGAATATCAAAAATATTTTATATTATAAAGAATATCAAGAATACCAAGAATATTGAAAGAATACGTGTATGGGAATATTTAGTGAATGTATCAGGAATATTGGAGTGATCGACCCCTCGGCATATAGAAATAAATTGTTTTAAAAATGACATTTTGAAAAAGAACTTTTTATTTTAATTACATGTTACATTTAAATCTTTGGGATATATTTATAACCATCGGCGATCTTACTGATAGTGTTAACAAGTAAACTCTACTCAACGTCTGTTTTTTGGAGAATAACGTACGAATAACAATCATCGCTGACCGAATTCATTTGAAATCGGCAGGGACTTACACTTACTAGGCAGTCTGATAAGTCCCTGAAAAATGAAACACGGAGACGTTTTTTTGGCCAAAGTTGGTTTTATTTTTCAACATACTCTCCTTTTAGGTCGATACAGCGAGTCCAACGATTTTCTAACTTTTTGATACCGTCCGAAAAGTACTCGATCGGAAGGTCTCCAAAATACGCCTCAGTTTCAGCTATGAGCTCCTCATTTGAGTAAAAACGCTTACCGGTGAGCCATCTCTTCAGGTTAGGGAACAAGTAATAGTCGCTGGGGGCCAGGTCTGGTGAATTGTGCAACGAAGCATGAATAAACAGGCGCATTGTCGTGATGATGAAGCGGTTTTTTCTTCTTAAAATGCGGTCGTTTTTCGGCGATTTCGATTTTCAATCGGTGCAATAATGATGAATAGTATGCTCCGGTTATGGTTTCACCTTTTTCAAGATAATCCACGAATATTATGCCATGGGCATCCCAAAATACGGAGGCCATAACCTTTCCGACCCATTATTGCGTTTTTGGACGCTTCGGAGCACTTTGGCCCAGTGGAACCCACTGTTTTGCCTGTTGCGTTGACTCAGGAGTGTAGTAGTGGATCCAGGTTTCATCCATGGTTATGAATCGGCGCAAAAACTCGGTCGACTTACGCGAAAATAATGCCAAATTCTGCTGGGAAGTTGTCACACGAATTCGTTTTTGGTCCACTGTGAGCAAACGCGGCATCCATCGCGCGTAGAGCTTCTTCATGCCCAAAACTGAATGCACGATATTGCCCACACGTTTCAATGATATGCCTACAGCATTAGCTACCTCTTTCAATTTCACTTTGGGATCATTCAACATCATATCATGGATTTTTTCGACATTTTCTGGTGTAGTGACCTCTTTTGGGCGCCCAGATCGTTCAGCATCAACTGTGCTCGTACGGCCACAACGAAACTCGGTAAACCACTTATGAATCGTTCCAATCGACGGTGCAGAGTTCGAATTCTTTAAGTTTCAAGGTTCCGGAGTAGAATTTTTTTTTTCATTTTTAACATTTCCCATATAAAATTATTATTTAGTTTAAAAGTTTGTCAAGTATAATTCAATTAATTTATTGATTTCATAACAATTCGCCAAATTAGCTTGAAGTTCAAATTATAATTTCGGTCTGTAATAACAATTTTAAATTCTAGAATTTCAAAAGCTTCAGCTTTGAAAGATTCAGTTTAGTTTTTAATATTAAATTGTCAAATCTTCATCGCTTTCAATTTATAATTGTTCAAATTCGAAAGTTTGTAATTTTCAATTATTTAATTTTGAACGCTTTTAAGTATAAATAATTTTCAATGATCTAATCTTAAAATATCCAGTTTTTAAGTTTTTGAAATTGCCCTGTTTTCTAAATTTTTAATCTGAAATCATTTAATTTCCTCATTTTTCAATTCAAAAGAAAATTGGGTGAAAGGAAAATCTATTTCTTCAGAATCTGTGGTAACTAGTTTGGAGTTATTTCTAGTTATACAGCAAAAATGCAATACAAAAGATTTTTCTCTTTCTGACCTTTTTCTTGTGACATTTTTTTTCGTGTGTTTGATACTTTTTTAGGGGCGTTTTGGATCTGGGTTCTTTGTAACTACCTTTAAAATCATAGCGCTGGTTTGAATTTCTCCTTTTGCTTGCAGCCACCAGATTCGGGCAAAATTCTTTTCTCTTGAAGCAATTTCGATGTTATCACCTTAATATTTATTATTTGAAGTAGACATTAGTAAAACTCAAGAATATAGGGGCAAGACCTTCAATGTAGGGGCTAAAGCTTATGCAGAAGCCAAATAGAATGAAAATATCTTTACGAGTGGCTACGAGGGACGTAATAGAATAAACAGCCGTAAAGTAGGGAGAATACTTCCGCTTAGAGCGTCAAAGTAGGGCCTACATTTCGACTCGGGATCTCTAGGAATATGTCTTGCGAAAGTATAATTATGTAATTGTTTTACAAGTTTTTGAACTTTTAATTTAAAAAATTATAACTTTTAGCAATTCAGTCGACCTGAAGCTTACCGTATTGAATCGATTTGTATACAATTTTTACCGTGACTTAATTAGATAAGTACCATCTAGGACTATTTCTCACGATATTTTAATTCATAAAATCTTTTTTAACTTACTCCAATTCTAATTTGAAAATTCGATTTTTAAGAAAATTGGAACACCTGGAGCTTACAAGAACACTATCAAACTGACTTAAAAATCAAACAATTTTCAATATAGTTTCGCTAGATAAATATCTAGGAACATGGAAAATGGGGAAACTGCTTATAGTTATACTTTCACTTATAGTATAAATATTAATACTAACTATATGCATTTTATTATCCAGAGTATTAAATAGTTTTATTAACTTAAAACGAGAATCTTATTTATTAAAAAATTTTATGGAAAAAGAAGCAAAATCTCACCAAAAACATTCTCAAGGCTTCTGTGAATTTTGTAATTCATTGAATTAGAAATGTATAAATTTTGCAGGATTACTAATAAATTTTGAACTAAAAAAAACGTTCATTTTGCATATATCTTTTCACTTTTCGAAGCTAATGATTCAGTATCTTGATCTTCCAAATTATAGAAATTCTAGAGTGTTCCAGATTCCATATTAGAGTACAAGCTATGGGTAAAATTTAGGTAAAGGTATCTAGAAACTGAGAGCGCTTTATGAGAGGGTTGACTCGCCTCCAGACTTCTTCTAAAATATTCATTGCCTTTAAGAGGCCTTGTGCTTCAAAAGCTTGAAAATACGGCTTAGGATTAAGAAAACGATTTCTGCACATCATTTGTTTTGCTGATATTCCAGGAATTGTAGGGAAGAAAAGCAAATAATTGTTCCCCAGCCAATTTTAGTATTGGTTTTCAAAACAGTATCAAAAATAAATATTCCTAAAAATACAAAAGAAACAAATTTTCGAATAAAGCATTTTTTATCTACAATTTCAACTTTATCTCTTGATCTTTTATTCTGGCATGACCCTGTAGGTGTTTTAAACGCATTTATCTGTGTAATCCCTCTATCATTTTACAAGCCCTTGGTAAATTGGAAAGTCGAGATCCCCTATATCAGGTTTCATGTCAAATAACTTCCAATTCAAATAAGCGCTTTTCTACCTTTTTTATCTACGTAATAGAAAAAGTGTTGACTCGTCGGGCTTTGTTAAAATAGAATCCGCTTTTTGCGAAAATGCGATGTTTTCATTGTTGCATCTATTCTGTGACGCTGACTGGTTTGGAAAGTTTAGCATTGTTTCAGAGATGTAGAATTTTGATTATCTTCATGGATCCTTAGAGGAAGAAATCCATTAGACCCCGGCTATGAACATGATTGGCTAATTAAAAAAATTATGCAAGTTACACCGAATCGATTGCAACAATAGAAAAAGTGCTGCATCAAATTCCCAGAAAATGGTTTTTTGCCAAAATGTGCAATTACAACTTTTTTCGTGATTTCAACTATGAAGATCAATATTTCAAAAGAAAATGATCAAAAAGTTTGACAGTTTTAAAAGACATTTCAGAACATTAAACCAACTTATGTTAATGAAATTAAATTCTAACGAAAGGTACTATTGTATTTCAGATTGCGTGAAATGTTAAATGTCTGGATACAAACACAATTATGTTGGCATTTGATGGTTCATTTAATTGACGGAAGAGGAAAGAATGATAAAATTATGACAACTTGGAACCTCAGCGAAGGTAACGTTGAGATATCAAAAATATGTTTTTCTTAAATCTTTGTTTAAATTGTGAGAATATGTTGATATAAGTTTTAAATATTACTCACGTATCAGTATGAAAATGTCTTCCTTACATATATGTGACACTTGCCACCAAATTTTATGTGCTGATTCAAAATTTTATTTTAATTGAAGAAAATATTCTTGGTAATAATGATTAAATTTTTTTATTCACTAAAACAATTAATTTGAAAAAAGAAAGGATTTATTTGTGATACCTGAAGCATTTATCACAATCAAAAAAATATTTTATTATTACATGAATTGCACCAAAATTCAATTTGAAGAATAGAACATAAAAGCATTAATTCCCCAAGAAGTTTGATACGAGTAGGTGTTTCCATAATATAATAGTCATATTTTAGCATTTCATTTGTGGAATAGTACAAAATTGAAAGTTAATTTTAATGCAGTAATTTTGTTGTCAATATCATGTGGTACACGTGACCTTCGTTCGGTAAACACGTCTTAAAGGGATACTTTTTAAATTGAATAAAGTACGGTGAAATGGATTCAATCTGTAAATAATTATTGTTACATTCTCATCAGAGAAGGAATTATATTTGCGTCAAAATTTACTCCATCCCCCCTCATTTTTTGTCAAGTGTCTACGTTCTGAGACCCTCTGAACCAGAAAAACAGTTTTTCAAGAATGTGTGTGTATGTATGTTTACCTATGAGCACGAAAACTTTTGAAAAAGTTAATCTATTAAATTGGCCTTTAGTACACTCTTTCAGTGTCAGCAAATAAAGATCCAGATCAGATCGCAGTACTCGGAAACTGAAACAATTTATTTTTTCGACTTTTTTCGATAAAAAACAAGTACCGGAGTTATAGCATTATAAAAATGAAAAAATAGAAAAACGAAAATGAATATTTTAAGTAAAGCAATGTACGCTACATGTAAAAAAAAATAACATTAGCCGTGAAAAAATGAATTTTTTGGACAAAAAACACAAGCCGCGACAAAATATTAAAAGGTATTAGTTATTCACCCAAAAAGGCTACAAATTTGTCGGAAATAAAAGTTTTTCAGTCGAAAACGATGGACAATTAAAAAAAGTCTTTGAATAGGACAAATAGATTTTCTTTTATTTGTGAAAAATAACAATATTTCATTTTTTCTCATAGGATGCAGCTTTTTTCAATTAGGGAGACAATGCAACTAACTATGTTTCCATACCAGTGTATATTAAGAACTGTAATAACATAAATTGATTGAAATAATACTTTTTTCAGGGTACCTGAGAATAAAAAAGAATACAAAATAAAATAAAAAAATAACAATGGAAAATAATATTTGTACTTTATTTGGCAATATCTGAATAAATTGTCCAGGACCATAATACATACATTAAAATAATGTACATTCTATATAATAGGTTCGAACTCAATGTAGAAAATTTCGCAGTTTATATAAAATTCAGTGCGAATCACGAAATGCTTTATGAGAATGTGTTCTTCAAAGCCGAAGCAGCTTTAACAAAGGCGAATTCAAAATCACCAAATTACAGTTTTCGGTGATTTGATAAAGATTGAGTGCAGCAGGAGGTAAATAAGTTATCAAATTCGAAGTGTGCAATAAATGTTGATTTATCGCCAAAATTTTAATATAGAAATCTTTCGTGATTGTAGTTGTAAGAAAATCTTGATTTTAATTGTTTCCATCCTTAAGGGTTGTGAAAACGACCCTGAAAGTGAATTGAAACACTTACTCTACTTGTTTTTATTTGCAATATTTATTTTGAATTTTTTATGGACCAAAAATTTAAGTTAAAAATTTCCCCTTCATTTTTTCACGGAAAGTGTCGATCTTCTTGTTTTTATATTAAATTAATATTAAAACAGCCCCCAAATATCCTATAACCACAAAATCGTGTATCTTTTCAGGTAATAGGTAAAAAGCATTTGATTCAACAAATATGATTTTTTTGTTTATAATTTATTTACAATTCATTTACAAACTTGATTTACAAAATATGAGGAATTTAGTCAAATGTAGCAAAAAATACCAAGAAAGATAATATTTCAATAATAAAAGAATTTTTCTGTTAAAATATTCATAAAAATTAGATGCTTCACAATTGTTTAGCTAAGAACGGTACTTTTCTGATATTTTATTCTAAATTATTGATATCTAGGTTTGAAATTACAAAAAAATATGTTTGTCAGCAGGAAGATGATCATAAAAAATATGGTTTATTCCGACAAAAGTACTGGCAAAAATCAGAAAAAGTATAAATGGAGCCTGAAAGTTGGAGGTAGGCTGACAATAAAGGCAATCACTGGAGAAAAGACGAAGGCAAAATCGTGGGTGCCGTAACCGGCAGACATCCGACGATCAGGCCAAAGTATTTCCGGTACCCCAGGCCTCGTGGTCTCTTTTTACCAGCGTCGGAGTAAGGAAGAAAATCAGACACTAGAAAATATGGAAGTGAGGCATTCAGTCAGACAGACATTCAGCTGGAGAAGCGATTCCCTCAGAGGCATAAAGGTAGTGCGCGTGAAAGAGATGGAAAAGACTAGTAGGGAAGGTTGAAAAAGGAACGAGAGGAATGATGAAAAAGAGCCGTCGATCTTGTATTTTGCAATTCCAATGTCTGATGCGTTGCTATTGTTTTCGAGATTGGCGGTACTATGCATCTGATACGCCGTATTTCTTTGATTAGGACATGCTTTTCCCCTAGAGAAAATACTGGATGAGGCTGCATGAATGCACAAAAGAGTGTGTTTGATATTCTTTAGATCTTTATTATTTTAAAGAGAAATGTTATCCAATAATTGATAGTATTCACCATATAGATTTTATCTAATATTGACTTGTTTTTACTACACTTGGGAGATATTCTTATTCTATTTAGGTAGTGGAAAAATTGTGTTTCTATTGTTAGATATTTCAGGTCCTATTTAATGCTTAATCCACAAATTAACTTTAGATTTGAGTGAAAATATTTACTGTTGTTTTGTTATCAAATTCTTGATGATATTGTAACAGACTTTAAGCATTTGCTTTATAGGTGATTGTTAACTTTAATTTGATTTAATTTCATGTGTTTTAATATTATACAGTTGCATTTAATTTCAGTAATAAAATTAAGGTAAAATATATCAGTTGAAATCAACATCATGTTACATATCGACATGCCATAATGAGGAAGTTTGATGTAACAGGCGCAACATGTGAAACATTATTATTTAAAGATGGAACCTTATCTTTTAGAAACGTCGAGAAGCACATATTGGATGAGTATAGGCTCGTGCTACATTTATAGAAAAATTTGCACGAAAATTTTACATACATGAAGAGTTAAATTGAAAATTTAGATAACAAAAAATAAAACCTAGTTCTAAGATATTCAGTTGTTCAATTGGAAGAAAATGAGTTTTTTTAGAAAAGAATAAGTACTTCCGTGCATATCATTCGAGAATTTGGATTTTAAAATTGCCAGCGTTTTGAAAAACGTCTTTGGGCATAGATTAAAAATCAAATTTACAATTGAAGAATAATATTCTCACTTTCAATATATGGAGATACCAAATAAAAAATAATGTATTCAAAAAATTATTTAGCTGCAAGGAAAAAAATTTTAGTTTGTCAGTATCACACACTGTAATATACGACTTTACATGAAAAAAATGGAATAGTTGATATTTCAATAAAAATGTGAAATCTCTACAATAGGGATGATTTTTGATATCATTAACCGTACAGAGAATTTTTGAATTTCGAAAAAAATTCCGACTCAAAAATTTTCAAAATCCACTCACTTTTTGATTTTTGGTCCAAATTGGCTGGCTAACGAAGTTGACCTTTAGTTTTCGACACGAAAAGAGTATACTAAGGGCTAATCTAATAAATTAATTTTTTCAAAAGTTATCGTGCTCAAAGGCAGACATGCGGATAGACACATTCGCAAAAACCTTTTTTTCGGTTTCAAAGTGTCTCAAAACGTGGAAATTTGAAAAAACTGGGGGGGGGGTCCCATTTTACACAGAATCTTATAAATTCTCTGACGAGAATGTAAAAATATAGTACTGGAGAGTAATGAGCCTTATTGGCTTATATGAAGTAACAGAACCTCAATTTCTACATCTTTTCCATTTATTGCATTGATTAAATAAATAAAATTAATAGTCTTAACGCGATAATTATATCATCATTGTTAAATTTCCACGGAACAATAAGCATAACCAAATTATAAAACAATATCTAGAACATTTGATTGAAAAATAGGTATATGCAAACTGAGGATAAGGTGCTTAAAGAAAATATATTTTTAAAAATCTTCATAGAAAGATGAACAACCAATAAATATAACTAGTAACTAAAAATTAAAATCAGAACGTGATAATACTAAGATCAGAACTTGACGCATATCAATTTTTGTAAACTGATTTCGTACATTTCTTGAAAACATAATCCATACTCGAAAAAAGGAGAATTAATTATTTAAACCCGTAACTCACTAATTTAAAACAAGTTGGTAGTAATTTAAAATTGTAAAAAATGGTATGGAATAGTTCTATTCGTCTTAATAAAAAACCGTTTAAGTCCGATTGAAAAAAATTATAGATACGATATTTAATTTTAAATTAATCTCAAATATTTTAAAGTTTATTCCTTTATATGAATTATGTACAGAAATTAATAACAATGATTTATTTATATATTTGATAGAGATCACTTACTTTGTAATAGTGAATATAAGACTTTTATCCTTGCGCTGAAGATTATAGAAAGTTGAAACTTTACTGGATCTAAATACTGAAAACAATGGAAGAACTTATTAAAAATTGTCGTACATATAACCCGGAAAATAATTAATTGTTAAGATTATATTCGAAAGGTTTCATATCACTTGTCCATAATACCAATACGGAATAGAAGAAAAAATTCAAATATTTATCTGCACTGGCATTAACTTCTCAAAACATAGTAATAATAAATAATCCTGGACTATTTACCTTTCTTGACTATAGAAAAGGCGCGAAAATACAAACTGTTTTAAAAAATTAGAGAAAAAATAAAGTTAGGACAAAAATCAATTCTATGTGCGATGAAGCTGTATGCATATGACTGATATTTTAAATTATTATGCTTTTAGAAATTTATTCCTGACGAAATGTTCAAAACTAATTTTATTTAGTAATTTAGAATATTTTGAAATATTTTAAGATAGTTATCTTTCGCTCTCATTTATTTGGGAGAATTCACGTCTACTCAGATTTTGGTAAAATTAGCGCAGCTGCGCAATTTAGATATTTATCCTGAAATTTTGGTGCAAAAAGCGAAAATTGTAATTTCAAGCTATTTGTAACGAAAACTTCATTTCATAAGCTCGAAATATACATTTTTATTGCAAATAATTGTCAATGGACTTTTTATTATTCATTATAGGAATTTCACTCAGCGGAATTTAATTTTAATTGATCGCAATATAAATTTTACAATAATATATACAATATAAAATATATACAACGTATAAATAATACAACGATTATTAAATGACTTTAATTAATCTTTCAGAGATTAAGGAAATTTTTTTAGCATTCGTAAATTTTTTATAGGTACATTATAGTTTTATAGCATTCTAAATTTTATCGGCAAGATGCACACAGATCGGTCTCAGCAAAACTGAAATTTTTGTTTTAAACTTACAATTTCGGTATGGATTAAAATCTTTTTAAGAATAAATTGATCAATTTTTCAAATTTCAGAAACATTGAATATTGAACAATATAAAAATATTATGGCAAATGAAAAAAAACGTATCTGTAGTGTAGGCAACATTACATTGGCAATTACAATTTATTTTCAGCTACCTCGTTTATAGTTTGATCAATTCTTATATTCAAGGAGTACTTTTATACCTAGAAAAAATTTAATTTTCATGTTTTTCCACAAGAAAAGTACTTACATATTCTTTTCGTAACGCAGCGCATCATCTTTCAAACTTATGTCGAATGTTCCAGAGTAAAACTACACGTATAAAAAATTTCCCTACTTTTTTAAATTATTTGTCATTTTTGTTAATTTTTTTAATAAACAAAACAAAACAGATAATATTAAACAATTATATGAAGTTTTTAATTTTTTCGTGTGCCAACGTACAAGTTTGTTTTTTATGAATTGAAGCCATTCGAATTATTTTATCATTTTCACTCCGCCCTAAAAGGTATTTGAATTAAATTTTTTTATGCAAATAGCTTGAATCTTAAAGTTATTAAAACTGTTACTTTTCATGTGAGCTTGATATACACGCAAACGTGATTTTGAAGTTTGAGTCAATACCTATCAAATACAATTGGATTTAGAAAAAATGGAGTTTTCAGAGTATAAAAACAATATTTTCCCCACATTTTTTGCTCTAAAAAACGCGTGTTATTTGTGAAGGAACTTGTAGAATACAAAAAAATCAAAATGAAATAGATGCGTATTTGTTTTTTCTTTAAATTAATCTCAAGATGAATTTTTTTTATTGAGTCGTTATCAAATTCGAACTTTTTTTAACATTAGGCGATTGCACGCTTTGCAAGCGTGATTGTAAGCGTGTATTTTTTACGTGCATTGATTTCATTGTAAGCTTGCAAAATAATAAAAAAACAAACAAATTATAAAACTTTAGATGATAAACTTGCGTTGGAAATTGAACGAAAATCACTAATATCAATGGCACAAATTTTTGTTGAAAGTCACTTTTTTGCTCACTAACAACACAGCGGGTAATAAATACCCTACAGTTTTACAAGGTCTACTTTGAGCGGGTGCCCAACGTATGATGTCATTTGCCCCTCTATACTAACCAACTCTACATTTAGTTAGTGATGTCGATTACTGGTAAAAGTCGCCACGTGGTCCATTTTCTCAAATTTAGTACGGTTAATTCGAGCTCCAAAATTTGATGGAGTCTTTTTTACCCACAATGCCAGTTAAGAGTTAAATAAATAATTAAAGGAAAGTAATAAAAATGCAAATATTCTTGTTCTAGCTTTGATATATTCTAGTATTTATTCAATCTTTTACTTCTTATTCCGCTCGCAAAATGTTGATATCAAAAAGTTAATACACCAATTGTACTAATTTATTGGGTTATACTAATATCCCAGCTAGTCAGCATGAGCTGTTTCTAACAAAATTTGAGTTCACATATTCAATCTCGCAGTTCATGCTAGTCATACCTAAAATTTGTATCTGCTTGTTCCACTGGAAAGTCTTCTCTATGCATACCTTATGAATTCTTTTTTAAAACTGGAGCGGAAATTGGAAGAAACATAGTTTTATTGTATACTACCGAAAATACTGCAAAACCTACTAAAAAATTTCTATACAAGCTTGTGAATGTGCTGCCTTCATTTTAGTTTTTTTTTGCAATTGGTTAAAAAATTAAAATCAATGTTGATTATACAGAAGTAAATTAAGTTAGAAGAAACAATTAAATTGATCCATTTAAGCGAAAACATTTATATTAAGTGAACGAGTTATTAAATAAACATTTCAATTAGAACGTGTGGATATTCTCAGCTTGAAATAAAAGTTGGCACATTTAAATACTTAAATTCTAATTTGTCAATTTCTCCTAAATATAATCGAATTACGTAATAAAAACATGTTCATGCCCCTTCATTCATTTATACATCACTAAAAGTATACTCAATTCATAAAATATAATTTATAATAAAATCTGCGATAAGAAAAATTGTCAAAATTGAGGTTCTGAAGTAGGCGACATGAGATTCTTGTAGCATGTACTAACCGTTTAGGAACGCTTTTACGATTTTTTGTGATATTCCCTCCCTTGTATATAAACCTCCAAGCTTGTCGGACGTATTTCCCATTCGTTCCCTATCACTCCTTTCTAGAGCTTACGTATATTATTTGTATTTTGGGTTTTGAACTGTAAAGTGCTAGTTAATTTGGTACTTATGATGACCAACGAAGAGCTAAAATCTCTCTTGATATCAATTCAAGACAATTTAAAGTCGTAAAAGACCTACAAATCCACAAGATGTCTTCTTTTGGAAGAGAAGATCAAAACATGCGAAGAATGAATTAGTTGTATTGAGAAAAAGTTAAAATTGTTAGGTATAAAAGAGAGATCTAGGAATTATTTCCGTTAAAAATTGACGGATGATTCGACTAATAACGAGAATCTTATTTACGCATTTAACAAGATTTTCAAGGATTCTAAAATAATTATACCTATCGCTTTTTTTGAAAAAACTATTAGAATTAGAAAAAAAGAGGAAACAACACATATTCTAGTTACATTTACGAACTCGACATTTTCAACAAAAGCTGGAGTCTCCGGAAGTCATTAACGATTAAAGCAACTCGACTATTTACGGCGAATCAGTATTTCTATGTATTCCTAGCCTCGAAGATTGTCGCAGAGAAGATGAAAATGTTCATCAGTATGATGGGAGAATCTCAACAGATTCTTTAAGGTCCACTGCGAACAGTACCAGTGTGTCGAATTACATTTTAGATTACAAGTGGATTTAATAATCTATATGATAGCTATTACCACGCTACCACAGATGACATCGTATGCGTGAGAGATGGCTTACTCCTTTCCCTGAAATTACGTATCCTAAACGTAATATCAGCGGTCATGTTC
This sequence comes from Belonocnema kinseyi, assembly GCF_010883055.1. Classification (NCBI taxonomy): domain Eukaryota; kingdom Metazoa; phylum Arthropoda; class Insecta; order Hymenoptera; family Cynipidae; genus Belonocnema; species Belonocnema kinseyi. The sequence goes on along the minus strand of NC_046660.1, from coordinate 78,431,993 downwards.
TTAATATTGTTATTATATTAATATACTCTAGCCCTATTTTTAATTAAAAAATTTTTCTGTACAATGTAAATGAAATAATCTTTGACCTGTTATTAAAATACCCGTAATACTCGATAGTTGTGTGAGTGTGGGGGGTTGTATAATTGAAAAATTAATTAATTGGAGAAGAAACCTCTTTGTAACAATTCAAATCTATATGACGTAAGAATAAGCCTTGCCCCTGATCTGGACGAAAGGCGAGAAGAGATGGTAAAAAGCATCGAGAAAAAAGGGTTTTTTATCCTGAATTGGAGAACTAAAATCGACTGCTAATCTCAATCTACATTTCTAAAAAATAAAAGTTCTTTAATTCTATATTTTGCCTCTTTTTATGGTGTGGAAATGCACTGTAACGAGGATTTCCAAGTGTTTAGGTTTTCAACTCAATTGGATAATTTGCCTATTGTGTTGACGTTATCTGACCAGTGGACTTTAAATTGTGAAAATTATCCAAGCAGCGCTTTTTCTAATGCAGCAATGCCTTTTCTGATAAAAAAGAACTTATTCAGTAGCCTTTAAATATAAACGTTGCAATGTTGTTGATAGATGACCTTTCAAATAATTAAAAAAATGCAAGTAACTAGGCAGCGACAGAGCTCAACATGACTCTAAAATCTACTGAAAACCTGAGTGGTTCGGAGCCATGGTTGGATGCACAGTCGAAAAAAATAAATAAGATTTGAAACAAGTACATAAGGAATAAGAAAAAAATGCAATCCTAATATTGTGTCGACTTATAAGAATTGTGAAAAAGTACATGCAAAATCATTAGATTCCAAGAGGGAATGTTATAAAAATTCTTTATTAGATTTCCTCGCGAATGCAGTCGACTCTAAGCAAGTCTGAAAAATAGTAAATAGATATGATTTTAAACCTTCGTATAAAGATGATATAGATTTGAATATATGCAAACAGTAATGCAAATCTGTCTACCCAGACCAGTATCGAAATTTTTACTCAATAACCATTATTGAGTTTTTAAATCTTTATCTTGATTCACATATAACTCTCGATGAAGGCATTTCAACCTTGAGATTTTGAATATAAAGCAGCCTTTCCCTTCACTATTGATAATATCGTAAGGGAAAAATTAATCTCGTACTATTGTGGTTTGAAATTCATTAGATTTGGCATATATTTCTGCTCTAAAGCTCCACTATAAAAAAAGTTATTTTAAAAATCACATTCGACTAAAATGTAACATATTGGACATTCAGGATTTGACTGTGAATAAAGCAATAAATTAATTAGACCTCAATACTAATTAACATTGTCCTATAATTAAACTGAAATGAACATTGAGATAAAGCCGCGACTGCGGTACTTTGACAATTGTCAAGTAAAATTGCAGCGTATTACACTAGGAACTATTTGAGCTATCTTATACGTCGCAAAGATACATAGAGCATTGAATTTACAGGAGATTGTGAATTTACCAATAACATTGAATTCACAATTTTTCTGTATGATTTAAATTGACGGAATGTAGAAGTGCTTAGAAGAGAGCAAAATTACATGCAATATGTTTTTGCCACTGATGGAGACCCGTTTCAGGCCTTAACGACAAATCGCGGAAAACCCCGGAGGCGTGAGCAGCCGACTGTACCATGGCAGTGTCAATCTTGACGCAAAATGCAAAACTTCAAATTACCTAACATATTATCCAATTTCAGTGTTTCTGTGGATTAATAGGCAAATATCGTCTGAAATATTTAGGGATTTGAAGTTTTTCGTCAAGATTAACATTGCCATGGGACCGCCAATCTTTTCAATGTACAAGCACAACATTTTTTACTCGTGTAGCTATGAAATCATGCGAAGTGTTTTTTTTCAGCGGCTTTCGTTTTTGTATCCGAGTCTCGCTCATTCACGTAGAATCTTGTGAATTTACTAGGTATTATATGGATCAATTAATTTCCAAGATAGCACATTTTAAAATAACACAGAATTTTTTTACAGTGTTAATATTTTGATCAAGGAAAATAAGAAAAATATGTAGACCGGTAGATGCAATGAAATTTGCGAACTCCCTGGTTGGAATGCCCAAGATTCTTGAAGGATCATTACATTATTGTAGGATAAATGAAATAGAAGTCAGCATAGGAAAAACAAAAATAATAATCAACAGAAAGAGAGATCATGGGCATAACAAAACGTACCCACCTGTTATGTACAGAACATCCCATATTGATATTGTGAAAAGTTATATTTACGTAGGCACTCCAGTCACCCAATCTGCACTTTTGATCAGAGGGGAAGATAAAGCTGTTCCTAAATCTAGCCTCGCTGTAGGATCTACGATTTTGCTGATTCACAGATTGAAACTTAACTCATGGAATCCAATTGTTTGACTTTTCGATAGTCTTTTATCCAGCATTTTAATTTATGGTGTAAATATATAGATTCATAGGTATTTCAATTTTATAGAAAAAGTTTAAACCACTTTTCATAAGAAATCGTGCTCTACAAAAGTATAATTAATCATGAATAAAAGCCTATGATGAAATATTATATTTAGAAGATTTACAGAGAGCCCACCCGTCGTATGTTCTAATACTTTATCCTCAATTACCTTCTCCAAAAGGATTTCAGAATATTTATCCAGTCAAAAACACCACTCGGTTGTAAAAATTTATAGCAAAGTTAAGGTTAACAAATAAGTTTATACCTAGACTTATAAGCAAGAATAAAACCTGTCGTTTAAATGTTGATAGTTATTATATCTACTGACATAAGAATAGTTGCAATACAAAACCTATGTACCATCTTTTAGTAGAATGTAAATTTGTTTGAATAATAATATTTTCATGTATAAGCGAAAGTAGAGATATTTTGAGATAAGGAATGCCTACCCTCAATATATTTCGCAACGGAACCTGTACAGTAACCTACACTTTATCATTCAAAGATCCCTGTGTCGGTACAGTTCCTTTGCAGAGACATGAACAGTTTCCTTCTAAAGATTCCTGCACAGGAACTATAATTTATTTGTGCAGGTTCGAAAGCAGAATCGTGTCCAGAAACATTTCCGGGATCCTCCAACGTCTGTGTACATAAATTTTCAGTTAATATTCACTATAGAAACTAACATCTAGAAACTTCCACGGTGATCAGCTGATCTTGTCATTATACATGTGCCAGCCTTGGGGCGTAAATGATTCTATTACTTTTCCCTTCAAATCTGCTGCAAGAAGTACGCTATTATTGACAGTATAGAAATGAAAGCAAATTAATTCAAAAAATTTTCGAAGCCTAGTACGTAGGTATATTTGGAGGCGATGATTCTGAATATGGCTGTAGTACCCCCTTAAACGAAGTCTTCCACTAGAGGTTTTTTAGACTGAAACTTTTTAACCAAATCCAAACTTTCAAAATTGGACTTTTGAAATTCAGTTAAATGCTTTAGGATCTATGACCTATTTTGATAAGAAGAATCCAAAACTATAATTTCAAAAATGTATACAACTTTCACAAAAACAATAATGATTTGGCCATAAATTATTCTCCAGAATTCAAGGAAGGGCAATTATTTAATATTTAAGTTATCAAACTTTTATTCTTTATAATATGTTTCTAGTTATTAACAACAATGAGGTCTCGTGCTTATTATCAACCTACTTAAAATATCGGACAGAATTTTTGTGTAGTATCCATTAATTGTTACAGGTAAAAACATAAGAAAATATGCTCACCCTGATGCTCCAGAATTGTTATCGTACCTTTATCAGAATACGACAATTATTTCTTGGATTTACTAGTCTTCCCATTGTATCTAAAAACTATTGCAAAATGTAGGAAAATTTGTAAGCAAATTTTCGGATATGTTTTCTAAATTCAAACAAAATTCGTTAAGCGGGATGAGAATAATTTAAAAAGAACACATCAAAGGTTGAAAAATATTTGAATTGTCTATTTTTACAAAATACTTTTATATTCCTTTACTTTGTTATTATATCAGAACAGTATATTTAATACATAACATATTATCCGCACCTACAGCTTCCATAACAGAAATTAATTATCAAACCCAAAATCCTAAAAAGGTGCAAATAATTATTTGCAACAATGATCCGTCAAATGTCATGCCTATTACATAAACTAATAATTGGTGCAGACTTCTTGAATTTTTCTTTGTGTGCAAAGTGTTCATCTGAAAAAATGGTTAATATATATTTTTTATTATCTAATAAAATTATACGGAAAATTTAAGCAAATTTTTTAAACTAGCACCATGCTGTAGAAGCACATATACAAACTTTTAATGAAGGACTGAATGATTATATGTTAATTAAATATGTTATGATATTCGTTTTTGTACATAAAGGTATTTTCTGATTTAGGTATTTTCTAAATTAGGTATTTTCATTTATGACTTTTCAGAATAATTTTAAACATATAAAAATATCTTTCTGCTCAACTTACCTGTTATAAATTGATGACGAACGCAACCTATTTTTTTTATCCAAATTTGTGGAATCGTCAGTACCGCAAACTTCTGTGTCTTGCGGAATCTAAAAATGTATAAATTTTGTAATTACTTCACATCTTACTAGTTTGAATCAGATTTTCAGTGTAAAAAAAGAAAAAGAAATGTTGCGATGCTTACTGCACACTTTCCTCGGCAATCAACTGTAAGAAATAAGATATAGTTTTCAATAAATATTACTTATATTTTTACTATTTCCGAAATTTAATATTCTTAACGTTAAATCTCCTAAGACATCAATACCTCTAAAGAACATCCGTCGCAAACTTATACTGACGATGCCCCAGATTAGCACAGAAATAAATCAATCTTTTTTCATTGCTATATTTGACAAGGATCACTTACTAAGTAACAACGCGAATATTAATTTTCCTCTGATGGTGAAGAGTATACAATGTTGAAACTTTTCTGGACCTGAATATTGAAACATAAAAATAATTTGTTAAAATTCCTGTGCAACATGGAAAATAAATATTCTTTAAGGTCATATTTTCAAGTTTTCATATCACTTGTCTGTAATACTAACACGAAATAGAAACAAAAATAATGAACTTTACTGGCAATAGATTTGACCGAAAGAAGTAAAATGCAAATGGCGTTTTTTAGGGTCTGATTTTAGATAAACGTTTTATATATATAAACACGTATGAAAAAATTTTAATGTAATTGCGTATGGTAATGAAAGTCTTATTTTCATGATCATAGAAACAAAGCAAAAAACTATCTCTGAACTGATGATAATCTAAGGTATAAAAAAATGTGTGTGCAGACGCAGTATTTACTTACTATTAAAAATCAAGTTGTTTTATTAACTTTCAGCAAACAAAATTCCTTAATATTTACTCAAATATTCCCTCCATTGCAATTTATGGAAGATGAAGTTTAAAAAGCTGATACAAGATACCGCAGAATATGAGTGAAAGCAACATTTAAATTTGCTTTGAACGAATTTTCCAATTATTCCTTAAAGACCGTAGAGTTTTAGTTAATATTTTCGTGTTTTAAAACATTAATTAGAATTCAAGAAAAATCAGCGCAGCGATACCTTAAGTAGCTTAAAAATTAGGTAAAAAAAACATTGTGCTGTGTTTATTGATATAGCACTACGAGCCCGAATGCAAGCGAACTAACATTGGGAAAAGAGTGACCATTGTATTGATTTGATTCTTATAAAATCTACTTATTAAGTGTTCATTGTGAATTGAAATATCTAATACGTAATTTACAAAAAAATCTAGACCAGCGATTTAACGAGTGGACTTGTCTTCACAATAGTTTTTAAATGAATTGACAATTACTTAAGCTTTCATGTGTTTAAACAAAAAAAGATAAATCTTCTTCTATGTTCATCAACAAAACCTTATGTTCCGGAATAAAAACGAATTAAAATTTAGGAAAGGAAGGACCTGGTAGATTCCAACAGCTTTAAGAAAAAATAAATAAATCTATACGCCTTAAATCTAAATCACCTGTACCTGCTCGAAAGCAAACGCAGACGCAGACGCTACCACCCGTGTGCTAGTATGGCACCGAGCATAGCTTCATACTATGCTAGTACAGTGGAACGCAGCATAGCTGGTGTATAATCTGTTCACGGAGAAGTGTAGGCGTAGAGCCCCCGCTGGCAAGAGTTTTTTGGTTGCCCGAACTAAGGTTGTAAAAAATTTAAGAGAGCACTTGGGGTCAGTCTACTTGAAAATGTTTTGAACCTACTTCTCCTGAAAATTTTTATTTTAAAAAAGTGAGATACAGAAGTATTTTTAATAATTACTTGTCAATCTATTTTCTCTATTTGCTATAGGAATTTCGCTCCTATTGAGGTGAATTATATTGTAATTTTGAATATTGGAATACTAGTACGTGGATAAATAGGTTCAGAAAGCGTGGAGTGGGGATAAACGAGAATGTAGGGCGTGAGGAGTTAGGATAAGAGGGTTTAAGATATAGTCACTCGCGTATGCAGAGAACATGAAGCTAGCAAAGAGCGAGAAGGCCTTAAAGAAGATAATGATGAAAACGTTCAAAAGACATCTGAATAAAAATAGGTTAAATCTGAATGCATAAAGTCCAAATTTATGGTGTGCGGGAAAGGAGATGAAAGGAATAAGGAAGGTGAGTGAAAGCGGAGGGGAAGACGGTGCAGGAGGTCTAAGAGTTTTTGTTCATAGGCTTCTTGTTTTGGAGGAGTGGGGGAGTGGATGGTCATATAAAAGAGAGAGTAAAAAAGGAAAATGTAGTGATGAGGCGGGTGTGGTGGCTGGGAAAGTAGTTGTTTGCAGATTACTTTGGAACAAGAATGAAATTATTCGAATCGCTAGTGATAAGCGTCTTATTTTTTAAAACTGAGGCATGGGGATGGAAGAGAAGGTTTCAGGTAAGTAGGTTACAAAAGAGCTATGTAAAGTGAACTCGGAGGGGTTGGCAAGGAATACTGTCAGGAGGAAGACGAGGAAAGCCAAGTTAGGGATTATAGACAGAAGTCGATGTTTTAAGTATGAGTTTAAAATTTTGGAAGAGGTGGGAAGTAAGCTGGTTATGTAATGATGGTGGTGGAAGGAAAACCGGAGAGGAGATGAAAAGATGAAGATGGAAAGGGAAAGGCATCTTTGAACGACTACTCTGCAGACGGATGAAGGGAGAAGGATACACGAGAAAGGAAGGATGGTATATGAGATTATTAAGATGAATGAGATGGAGAGAGAGAAGGTCAAAGGGGAGGAGAGAAACAAGGAGATAAGGTCAGAAACTAAGGGAGGATGATGACTAGGGATTGAGCGCAATATGTATGTGAAGAGAGAGAGAAAGAAAGTCATCAGCTTATAGCGAGGTTGAGATGTGGGTTCATGGAGAATTTTAATATGTTCTGTCTTTTTACGGATAAGATGTTTTGTTAATTGTGCGAGAAGGAGGATGCAAGAGTGAAGCATTGGTTGGAAGAGTGTGAGAAAGTTTCATGGAGTGGGATAAGCATGTATTATCATGACAAGCAAATTTTAATGATTATAAAGAAGTGGAAAAGAAGCAACTGTCTTGGGATTATTTATAATTCAAGACAGAAAAAAAATATGTACGAAGAAGCAATATGTATTTAAGTGATACTGCATATTATTATACTTTTTAAAATTGATTACAAATGTACTGTCGACAATTTTATTAATTCATTTATATTATTTGAAAGCAAGTATTTGTAATAAATTTTTTTCATGTGTAATTTGAATCTATTCATACTTAAAGTTTGAATTTTCCAGAAGTGACCGATTAAAATTAATAGCTAAAAAATTATAATTGTTTCAGGGCATCATTCAAAAAAGATGTAATTCTTAGGACAGAGGTTAGTTAAAATTTCGTAGTTTTCAGTCGTCAAAAATTAAGTTAAACTTCCCGTAACAATCGTCACGATCTCGTGAAATAACAAGGATAAGAAAATGTAAAAAATTTCAATTTCTGCTGATTTTCCACAAAATAATTCTAATTTTAAGTATTACTTACTGAATAAACTGACTTGAACTGTATACAAACCATAAATTGTAATTATCGAGAAGTGAACCTATTTTTTCTCAACAGGATATAATGTTTAATGTAACTCAGTGATTGATGTTTCAATATTTTTTCTTTTAAAACATAGTGAATTTAAAATGTAAGCTTCATTGTAATATAAAAATCTTTACTTTGCTAATTGATACAGATAATGCAGTGAAGCATATGCAGGGAAGTCTCTCCTATTTCTCCGTCCTTGAAATGCAAGGATTTCTTTATTTTCACGCTGGAGTAGCCACCACCTGTAAGCCCACCTTTTAAACTATGCATGTACCAAAAAGCGAAAGCCGTATTTTTGACGCATGCGCAGTTGAAAAAGTCGCATTCCGTTACCCTGCATGCATGTCAGAGTTATTGTTAACATACGACGAAACAATGTTACATTTATTTACAGTTTTAATATTTTATAACTAAAAATTAATGTCAATCCGCAAAAGAATGGAACAAGACTGAAAAAAATATATTTTACACTAAAGAAAAAGGACGATTCGTAAATGTATCACCTACTTTTACGTTTAGAATATTTTCTCGTAAAAGTTCCCTGTATCCGCATGACGTCATGCTAAAATGCTTCTTAATTCAATCCAACGAGGGCTTCCCGCTTTTCTGGCCTCTTTTGCAATTTAATAGCCACTGATGCGGTAGAGAGCGCACAGCGTCCATGGTGGACGGTGCTGAAACTGCGAAAGTTAAAATTACCGTGCGCGGAAGAGAAGAAATAGGTGAGGCGGGAAATAGGTGACACTGCACTGTACATGAAAAATACCTTTTTTGTTTTTATTTAAGCGAAAATATCATAACTAGTGCATCAGATATAATATGTGATTAAAGTTTCTATTAAAAAATGAATGGTTAAAACATAAATGCTAAAAAAGTCATGATATAAGCTGCAATGGATATTAGATGCATTTCAATTATTTTCTAATTTTATTATTTTTGGTTAAGCAGGACGAAATTTTTTGCTCTTCGCGAAAAAAATGTCGCAGGTCTTTGAATTCTGCGAATTCCGTGACTTTTGTGAATTTAATGCATTCTTCAAGTTCAATAGATTTCGTTAATTCATTTATTTCCATGAATTCCGTGAATGTCATTAATTCCATGTTATTAATTCCTTGTGCGACATTTCCGAATTGCAAACGCTCTAATACATTGTTTGGAATTCTGAACGCTGACTTCCGATTTATACCAATTATAATACATGTATTGCAATATAATCATTTCTATACCATTTTTGCAATTTTACCTAACGCTTGTATTTTAGAAATCTCGTAGAAGTTTTGTAGACTTCCAAACATTTTGAACAGTGTAATTTAAAATAAAATAATTGTTCAAATTGTGTGCTTTTGCGCTATTGTTATACAGAGTCGAGTAGTCAAAAGCTAAAAATAAACAATTACGATTTTATTAAAAACGCAGAACCGCAATGAATTCCAAAGTCCATAAGTTCGTACATATTTTTCAACTTTAAGTTATTCTTTTTTTCAGTCCCTTTCTAAACAAGACATCCATGTGTTTTTAAAACGACGAAAATTAGTCATAGATATCGATGGTGAATATATAATTAATTAAATGAATATAGTCTGTATTTTTTGTTTACTTTTCAAATGTTAAAAAATACGCGAAAACTTACGGACTGATCTAATATTTGTATATTTTATTAATATCACTTACTCAGTACAAAGACGCGAATATATATATATATTCGGTTCGGTCACTCTGGGATACCGGGCGACCTCTTAGAGTGAGCAGCCTTATCCTTGCATGCAGGGCTCAACAAGGATGGACGAACCCCTTTCCCTACATTCTCGTGGGAGCAACAATGACAACACCAAACATAGTTGTAGTAAGTGCGGTTCAAAACAACAGAACGCGTAGGGCTCCCGACAATGGGTCGGCCAACAATGCCGGTCAATCTAGAGCTGGGGGAGCCAATGAAAATCTATTCAATGCGATGGATCGGCGGGATCTAGCACGACTGCATGCTCTGTGGTGCGAGAAACACCCGGAGCTATTGCACTTTTCGCAGCAGCGTCTGCGAAACCATGCTGAACTACTCCATGAAAGGGGATATGTCAGCGGAACGCCTATTCTTCCACAGCTAGAACAACTCGGCAACAAAGAAAGAGAGGCGACATTAAGACCAACCGCGGGCAGGCATCTAACAGATAAAGAGCGGTGCTTTACGACCCGAAGAAGCATCAACACCAAGATTTCTCTCAAGCCTAAAGATCTGACTGAAATGGATGACGAAATTCGTGGACACTTAACAAGTCAAAGCTGCTGACCATCAGGCAGCATATTCTTGAGAGAATACGGATACTATCTGACGCTCACAGAAGTCTAGAGCGGAGGGAGAGGTGTGTCAGAGAAAATCAACAGTTTCTCTCCGACCTATCTCGAATCTTCCAAGACCCTCCAGCTACTGTCGAACACCCACCCAAACCAAAGGAGGTCGAAGTATTTTGGAGAGAAGTCTACGAAGTTCAACATAGACTGGATGAAGACTCAGAACATATAAATAGCTTCAAGGAGTTATGTGTTGCCCTCATAACACCTGATAAAGAATGCCCACCTATCACTACCGAGGAGGTGGAAAAAGTATTAAGAGGGATGAAGAACTATTCCGTACTCCTGCCGAAAATAGGCAACTTAGCTGACCCGAAGAATTACAGGCCAATAACTTGTCTGAACACACTTTATAAGATATTCACAGCTGTCCTAATGAGCCCACTCCTCTTTTGCCTTAAATTATTGCCATTATCTCTGGAACTTCGCCATTCTGACGGGCACTTGTGCGGCAAACTTGCAGATGGAAAGTACAAAGTCACTCATGTATTTTACATGAACGATCTTAAGATCTATGCTAAAAACAGAGAGCAACTGCATCTAGCTCTAGGGATTGTCGAACGATATACTAAGGAAATTGCAATGGAATTTGGGTTAAACAAATGCACCAAGTTATATTTGAAGCGAGGAAAACTTAATGGCATCCCTGAAGATCCTGAGCTCGTTGATAGAAGCGCCATACGACACCTTTGCGCTAGAGAGACTTCTGCATATCTGGGCGCGCCACAGAGCCGCATTCAGGATGTGACAACTATAAAGGATACTCACCGAAGCAGATACAAACATCTCATCCGACAGATTTTGTCTTCCGAATTGTCGGCGAGGAACAAAGTATCTGCAACGAACATGCTTGCCGTCCCCGTACTACTCTATTCATTTGGAGTAGTTCCATGGACGAAGAGCGAGCTCAGATCCCCTGATATCGGGACAAGAAAGGTTATGTACATGAATAAAAGCATGCATCTTAATTCTTCCGTTCCGCGACTGTACATCACACGCCGTCAGGCGGGTCGCGGAATATTGAGTTTTGAATGTCTTTACAACAGGATTATTCTGGGTACAGCACATAGAGTTGCAAATGGAAGAGACCCTCTTCTTAAAATGGTCAGGAATCACAAAGAAGTGGGCAAAGGAGCGTTTCTGTACAAAGCAGCGGAGGAGGCTACTGAAACACTCGGACTTGATTTCAGTATAAGGGGTGAGCCTGGATTAAGAAAGCACAAGAGAAAAACTTTCGTGAACAGCTCCTCGATAAGAGGATGCACGGTATCTTCCATAGAAATGTGAAGGATCATTCAATGTCTTGTGAGCTAACGTTTGCTTTCCTTAAATCGCCCGGATTAAAGTCTGTTACGGAGGGTTTCATTTTTGCATGCCAAGACGGTGTCATTTCCACCTTAACATACCGTCTCCACATTTTGAGCCAACACATTCCCGATGATAGCTGCAGGGCGTGCCATGCACACCCCGAGCATTTAGCTCATATACTATCTATTTGTCCAACTAACGCGGGAACGGCCTACATTCAAAGGCACAATGCGGCACTAAGAGTACTCTGTCACTTCTACGGCATTAACCATAATATCGCTCCTCTAAATGCTGCTAGGGAAATTGAGTCAATTGTCGAGAATGGGAAGTGCCGCATATACTGGAACTTTATATTCTCGACAATTGTTTCTGGTGCTCACTCGAGGCCTGACATGGTTCTTCATGACTTCGAGAAGCGAACCATGTTCGTTATCGAATTTTCGGCACCAGCTGACAAAAAGATCAGAACGAAGGAGAATGAAATGAAAGAGAGGTATCGAGACCTTATAAGGGAGTTGAAACGATTGTACCCGGAATATTCTGTTAAACTGATCGTCCTTATCATCGGCGCTCTTGGAGGTGCCAAGCTTTCACTTGCTAATGGCCTAAACAGCATCCCTGCGTGTCAACAATATGCTAGAATACTTGCGGAAAAAATGCGGAAGGCGGTTCTCCTTGGGTCGCTCCGTGTTGCTGGATCGTCGTATTGATTCCTTTACACACTGTAACCACCTATTTCACGGTCGTGAGACAAGGTATGGCTGAAATTTTACCGCGATTTCGCTGGGAGCGGGTGCAATTTTCCAGATTAGCACCCGCTCCCGGCGAAATCCTGCGGTTGTCCTTATGACAAATTTT
>NC_046660.1:78417612-78419319 GCF_010883055.1 Belonocnema kinseyi | reverse complement strand
TTTACCGCGATTTCGCTGGGAGCGGGTGCAATTTTCCAGATTAGCACCCGCTCCCGGCGAAATCCTGCGGTTGTCCTTATGACAAATTTTTAATTATATATACACACGTATAAACTTCAAAATAAATATGTGTGAAGGGCATATTATATGATTAGTTTAGAATTTATTTAAGCACCGAAATTAAAAATTATTTTCTTTAACAATTTCTAACATAAGGTAAATTGTTTTTCGTTATATTAAAAAATACACATGATTCTGTTTTACAAGTCCTAAATTAATGCGAAAAATTATCTTTACTTTACTGCAGATTTGGTTATATGCCGTTAAAATCTCGATTATACTTATTAGCACTCAAATTTTATTTTAAATTAGTATTAATATTAATATCCATATCTTATTACTGATATTCAATAGTATTGGAAAAATTGAATTATGTGTTAAATTGATACCAAAATAGACGAAAATATATATAATTCAGTCGATAATTTATTTAAAAGAAATAATCTTTTCATTGTTTATTTGAGAGTGTTTTGTATCTTGAAACTTTGCAACTAAGTTTTTTTGATCAAAAGAGAGTCTTTATCAAAATAACATATGACTTTTTGTGAAATCGAATATTACAAAATTAAAGAAGACCTTTAGAAGAAAATTAACTTGACATTGAGGAGAACCTACATTAGGGTTCTTTCAATATGCTCTTTTCAATTAATTGATAGAAGGATTTTGTATATATCTCATTTGCACGAAGAGTCTGTTTGATTATCACCTTTAGTTTTACAAATAGTAATAATGATCAAGATCCTTAAGAAGAATCAACTTTCTTTTTGTAAAAACGAAGAAAATATAACAAAAAACCTTCGAAGAAATCTTTTGGCTTCTTTTGGTATGCAAATTAACTTAAATCAGGAATATAAGAATTGCATATCTGGACGATTCCTTAAACAAAAATATATAAATGACATTCTGACACAATCAGATTAAAAACTCATTTTTAAAAGTTTCTTAAAAGAGAATTTTAAAAAATCGTATACGACTTATAGGTTCTGCTTTGTCCAATGTTGGTATTATTTGTCAACAAATATTTTACGATAAAGAAGCGGATCAGTTAAAAAAATGCCCTTCTTTGAATTTATTTATGATAATGAAACTCAAGATTTCATTTAATATCTAAATCCTAAATCCTTAATATCTAAATCCATTTCGGAAGAAAATGCAATCTCTGGCTCTGTAACGGTTCACAAAAATAAAAAATATTTTCATGGCAATTTCTTAAAACAATAAAAAGATGATAGGATGCTGGATGGCCCTTCGTTTATTTGATACCTTTGCGAAAGCAATATGCTTATAAAATTACAAATAAAGACATCCATTGTGACACTCATTCTACTTCGCAGAGGAACTTAATTTCTTTTTGATTATATTTAAAGTAATTTTAATCAATGGAAAATGTGAATGCAGATATGAAGAAGCCTGTGGAAATATTCATTTTTCCTAAATATGTTCGAATATTGTTGTGTTGATGCCTCTCTGTTCTTTACTATCTTCTGTTCCCCTTGTAAAAAATACGAGGGTAGTTCAATAAGTCCTTAGAATGAAGTATAAAGACAATTTTTTTTGGGTAATTTTTTTTTAATTTTTCAACATAATCTCCTTGGAGCTCTATACACTTGGTCAATCGCTTTTCAAGTTTTTTTAATCCTTCAGAAA
>NC_046660.1:78411354-78417512 GCF_010883055.1 Belonocnema kinseyi | reverse complement strand
CTAGTCGGGAGTGGTGCTGACTGAAAACAGATGATTTGGAGCGATTCGCGCGCCATCTGTTGGTCATTCTAAGGACTTATTGAACTACCCTCGTATGAAATAGCTTTTCAATGATATTTCGTTATGATTTTGAATTTAACACTACTTAAAATAATTTTAAATTATTTTGACGGAAAATTTTAATAATTAAGTGCTCATTCTTGATGCAAAATGGTATACTGTAAAATAAGAAAGAAAACAGTGATTTTTACGAGCGTGAAATTTGCTGCTAGAGTGGACTATGGGCAGCAGTCCCGTAAGTCATCAGGTTGCCCCTGTAATACGATTTTTTTCAATATCTGTAATTAAAAATTACGATTTTTGTCTAGCTATTAGAGAAAATCGCAAGTACATACAAAAATGATATAAATAGATTTTTAAGTTAGTTGTAAAGGTGGTAAGCTTGTGCCACCACGCGGCGCCACAACCAAATCGAGGAATAATACGCCGAACATGCGAGTTTTATTCTTGATGCAGCTCTTTTATTAGATAAAAGTTTATTTTCAGCCTACTGGGCTTCTAAAAATTCACTTGCTTACACTTCCGTTTTCACAGTATTTTCATAAAACTCACCCTTAAAAACTAAAATCCATCCACACCTTATCTATACGACCACTCGCTCTTCTCCCATTGCCTTCCTGGCTTCGTCTCCCTTCACAAACTCCTACTTCCTACTTCATTGATTTCCTTCGCATTGCCAAACTCAGCCTCCACGGCTAATATCTAATATTCAATTACTATTTACAATATTTCGATTTTGCTTATATCTACTTTATCTCCTATTTACAATATCTGCTCGATTGTCCTTCCTCCTTCCTTCTTTTTCTCTCCGTCTCATTTCAAACCACTTTTATCCATGCTATTGCCCTGTCGTCCCCCTTTTATGCTTCAATACTTCCATTCTTATTCCACTTATTTACACTTCATCACACTCCTTCAAACAATAATCTATCCAAATCTTCTTTGTTATGCAATTCACTATTAACACTTTTATCATCCCTCCTAGTAATCACTCGCCCCTCTATATTTTATTCACTACCTCATTCAGCCTCTTACTAACCTTTTGTATACTTAACAGCTATGCTTCGTTCTCTACCCAGTCCAGCTCTACTGTCTTCGACCTTCTTAACTTCCTTATTTGTTGCTCTATCACCTCGTCATTTAACTTCTCCATCACAGCCTTCGTCGTTTTTCTTCGTCAATCATCCCTGTTCCGTGAATCTGAGCCCTGAAACAATTCCTTAAAAAACTCCCTAATCTCGTTACTTTCTATCTTCTCACTTATCGTGACTCTACACTTTCTAAGACTATTTATTATCCTCTACATGACCCTCTCTGTGTTAAATTTTCCTAAGTCCTTTTCCACATCTTTGTCCATTTTCTGTTCTTTATTCTCACACATCAAGCCCTTCCTCATTTCTACGTTCTTCTCCCTTTTCGTGTTCACTATTCTCACTTATTGTACTTAGTCTTCACCTTCCTTTTCACCTTTTTACATTTCCTATCCCACCACGGCTTTAACATTCCTTTCTTCTTCTTTCTAAAGATACTCTATTGCACGCCCCCTTTCACTATCTCTTTCAAATCCGCCGAGATCTCTTCCACCTACTTCCCTCTCCAAAATTGTCACTTATTCCCCACCTTGCCTCCCGCCCCTCTCCCACCTTATCAAAAACCCTAAGCACTGATGTTCTTACTCTACCCTCACTTTTACAGAAAATCTCATCATCCACTCTCGCATATTTATGAAAGCATAGTCTATAACCGAAACACTGACCTTATTTTCATATGTGTCCTCCATCCAGTTCCTTATAGTCTCCCCCTCCTTATTTATTATCTTATCCTTCTATTTCCTTTCAAAAGATCTCCCCTTCCTTGTAAATGCCTCCTTCCATCGCCATTCTCACATTAAATATACCCTTGGTACCAGAATAGCCTTTTGTTTTTTTCTGGAAAATCTCCCACCCTTGATTTAATCCTTTCCATCCCATCCTTATTGCACAGTGTCACAAACCTACACGTTGTCCCTCCTATATTAAATTCCCTCATTCGGTCGCCCTCTGCCTCTCTCTCTCTCTCTCTTTCTCTCTATATGAATTTTTTCTCCTTATCAACCCCTTACCTCTGTTATAATTTGCCCAATAGCTGATCCTTTCTTCTTCACTCTGAATGCCCCCTGTAGGCCCCACCTACACCCCCATTATAGTTTTGGCTCTATTCTATCCCATTCCTTATTTTCTTTTGACTTCTGTACCATTCACAAAAAATAAAATTCCTGGATATGCCTCCAGGATTCCTCATCTTTATTATTTAACTCTGCTAAACTCCAGTACGGAGCCTTCATTACATATCCACCCTGCTTTACGCCGGACCCCGCGCTTTCGAGGAAGAAATTCCTTTGCACTTCCTTCGACACCTCTTTCTTGTCTGCCCACACCCACATATTCGCATCTACTTTCATTTTTCGATAACCCACCTTCGCCGCTTTCCCTTCGTTCCTTTTTTATCCTAGCTCTGTCGTTCAGCATTCTCTGCACCTCTCTTTCCTTCATAGACAAATCGTGATTTATGAAAATCTTCTTATTCTGTATCCTATTTTTATTTCGCATTGCCTTAAACTTTGGTTCCCACTAATCCATTTTTACAAACGCCACATTCTTCTTCTTTTTCCCCTCCAGCCTAAGTTTCTCTGCCTTGCGTTTAACCCACCCTATGCTCTGTAGTAGCACTTCCACACCCTTCCTTCTTCCCGACTCTTTATATTTAACCCTCTAATCACAATATTATTTCTCTTGTCTGCCTTCTGTTTTTTCTCCTTTTTCAACTCCATTGACCTTATTTGTTCCCTATCTGCCTTGTACATTCCTTCTGAGCCTTAATCTCCTCTTCTATCTGCTTCATTTTTAATGCTTTTTCCTTCCTTACGAAAACTACCTCCGTCTCTAATCCTTCTGCGTTCTTCCTAGGCTCTCTCACCTCCTTTTCCCATTTCTTATTTTTGATTAGCAATTCCTCCGTAACGCCTTCCATCTGATACTTAGTCCCCCTTACGTCTTCCCACAGTCCCCTAATCTCGCCTATCAGCCTTCCGAGAGCTGAATAATGAATACTAAATTTGTTAATGTACTTGATCTGGAACTGCTTATTTGGATATTATAAAATAATGTACAAATAGTATTTTGCCTGATTACTTTAATATTTATTCCACAGTTTTTTCATTATCCTGTATTTAGGATTTAAAAAAGTGCGCGTTCTGTAAAAGCGAAAAACAATTATTTTGATCGTCTTTCCAAAGCGTAACTTGTTTATTTGCCAGATTATATTTCACGATTTGAATGAAAGATCCGCATTCTATCGAAATATAATTAATAATAAACTTTTAGAACTTTTTCAATTAAAAAACTAATGTTAATTAATTTCTCTGTACCCTGGGTTCTTATTCGCAAAAACTGATTATTCTATTTTCAGTTTAATTTTTAACGATTAAAGTAAAAATTACGCATGCTAACAAAAAAATATTAAAGCAAAATTGTTCCCTTTTTGGTGACACAATTATATCTATTTACTTTTTTCGTAGGCTGTGTTGTTTGTCTAAAAACTTTATTTTTTTCATTTATAATTTTGTTTTCCACAAATAAAAAAAACTGCGCACCCTATCTAAAAGTTATCCAGAATAAATTTGTAGATCATTTTTCAGCGCAAAAATTTTTTATTCATCTTTTATCGTATCTTGCATAGTTTGTCTGCAGAATATATTTTTTTATTTTTCGTTATCCATTGTGTGATCAAAATTGTATATGTCTTAAGTTTTTTAAATTGGAAAATAGATCTTCTTTCATTAACTTTAAATAAATAAAAAATATTTGAAATTAGAAATACTAATTACATATGTTAATTTATAAGCTTTAGCATAATGTGAGCCAAAAATTTATAAAGTAAATATTGTTTTCTATTACTTCACTTGCTTCCAAAATCAAATAAATAACCTTAAGGCAATTGTAATCTGGTTCTAATGCACTTAAATATACAGGTCCCGAAAGCCGGAATTCCAACATTGTCATATCGATGTGGGCACTATATTATAATTTAGTGCTTATTTAGTGCTAATTTATGCTCTAAAAAAAATGGTATGCTCGGTAATTTTGGTCAAAAACAGATAGTAATGCTAGCTTCAACTGAAGCCACAACTCCGGTATGCAAAACTCGGAAACTATTAGTGATATCAAATTCTCCATTGCGCAGGAATTTAGTGCTAATCAAGTGCTCTGGATTTGTACTATGTAAAAAATCGACGCACGTTTTTTTCAAAAAACGTGTAGTAATGCTGGCTGCAGGTGACTCTGGTGCGCGAAACTTGTAAATTATTAGTGTTATCAAATTCTCCTATGACAGGAATTTAGTTCCCCTTAAGTGCCAATATACTCTGCAAAAACTAAATTTTGTGTCCGGTAATTTTGATCAAAAACATGTAGTAATGATTTTTTCAAATGACTGGTATATGAAACTCTGAAACTATCTATGATAAAATTTTCTCCTTTGTACAGGTACATAACGCTAATTAAGTACTCTGGATGTGTGTTAGGCAAAAAAACCGGGCAATTTTTTTTAACAAAAACGTGTGGTAATGCTGGATTCAGGTGACTCTGGTATGTGAAACTCGAAAACTATTACCAATATCAAGATCTGCTTTGCGCTGAAATTTAGTAATGCTTTAGTAATGCTGGCTGCATATAACTCTGGTATGTGAAACTCGATAAATATTAGTGGTATCGAATTCCTCTTGTGTAGGAATTTAGTGCTAATTAAGTGCTTATATATTCGGCGAAAGCTACATTTTGTGCCCGATAATTTTTACCAAAAACATGTACTAATGGCGGCTCCAGATGACTTTGGTATGTGAAACTCGGGAACTATTGTTGGCATTCAATTCTCCTTTGCACAAGAATTTAGTGATAATTAAGTGCCAATATATACTTCCAAAAATAAATATTGTGCCCGGTAATTTTGGAACAAAATATGTAGTAACAGTAGCTTCAGGTGACTCTGGTATTCGAAACTCGGGAACTTTTGATAGTATCAAATTCTCCTTTGCACCGGAATTTATAGGTAATTAAGTTCTAATAAATGCTGAAAAAATTAAATTTTTTGCCAGATAATTTTGGTTTAACTATGTAGTAAGGCTGGCTTTTGAGTCACTTGAAGCCAGCATTTCTACACATTTTTGATGAAAAAAACTTCCCAGATTTTTTGCTTTGCAAAAATCCAAAGCACTTAATAAGCACTAAATTCCTGCACAAAGGAGGACATGTTATCATGAATAGCTTTCGAGTTTCATATACAAGCCATCTGAAGCCAACTTTACTACATGTTTTTGATCGAAATTACAGGGCACAAAATTTAGTTTTTGCAGAATACACTAGCACTCAATTAGCACTAAATTCCTGTCAGAGGAGAATTTTATACGAATAACAATTTCCAAGTTTCGCACACCAGAGTCACCTGAAGCCAGCATTACTACAGATTTTTTGAAAAAAGTGCTCCGATTTTTTGCATAGTACAAATCCAGAGCACTTAATTAGCACTAAATTCCTGCACAAAGGAGAACATGTTTTCATGTTTTTCATCCAAATTAATAAGCACAAAATTTAGTCTTTGCAGAAGATATTAGCACTTAACTACACGAAGTTCCTATCAAAGGAGAATTTTATACCATTAATAATTTGCAAGTTTCACATACGGGAGTCACCTGAAGTCAGCATTACTACACGTTTTTTGTAAAAAAGAAACGTGCCTGCATTTTTGGCATGACACGAATCCAGCGCACCTAATTAGCATTAAATTCTTGTGCAAACTAGAATTTGAGACCACTAATAGCTTCCGAGTTTCGCATACCAGAGTCACCTTAAGCCAGCAGTACTACACGTTTTTGGTGAAAAAAGTGACCGGAATTTTTTCACAGCACAAATCCAGAGCACTTAATTAGCACTAAATTCCTGCGCAGAAGAGAATTAGATACAACAAATAGTTTCCGAGTTTCGCATACCAGAGTCACCTGAAGCTGCATTACTAAACGTTTATGGCAAAAAAAGTGCCCGGATTTTTAGCACAGCACAAATCCA
>NC_046660.1:78400701-78411254 GCF_010883055.1 Belonocnema kinseyi | reverse complement strand
AGCACAAATACAGATCACTTAACTAGCACTAAATTCCTGCGCAAAAGAGAATTAGATACCACAAATAGTTTCCGAGTTTCGCATACCAGAGTCACCTGAAGCCAGCATTACTACACGTTTTTGGTAAAAAAAGTACCCGGGTTTTTTCATAGCACAAATACAGTTCACTTAATTAGCACTAAATTCCTGCGCAAAAGAGAATTAGATACCACAAATAGTTTCCGAGTTTCGCATACCAGAGTCACCTGAAGCTGCATTACTAAACGTTTATGGCAAAAAAGTGCCCGGATTTTTAGCACAGCACAAATCCAGAGCACTTAATTAGCACTAAATTCCTGTGCAAACGAGAATTTAATATCACTAATAATTTCCGAGTTTCGCATACCAGAGTCACCTGAAGCCAGCATTACTACACGTTTTTGGTAAAAAAAAGTGCCCGCGTTTTTTCATAGCACAAATACAGATCACTTAATTAGCACTAAATTCCTGCGCAAAAGAGAATTAGATACCACAAATAGTTTCCGAGTTTCGCATACCAGAGTCACCTGAAGCTGCATTACTAAACGTTTATGGCAAAAAAAGTGCCCGGATTTTTAGCACAGTACAAATCCAGAGCACTTAATTAGCACTAAATTCCTGCGCAAACGAGAATTTAATATCACTAATAATTTCCGAGTTTCGCATACCAGAGTCACCTGAAGCCAGCATTACTACACGTTTTTGGTAAAAAAAAGTGCCCGGGTTTTTTCATAGCACAAATACAGATCACTTAATTAGCACTAAATTCCTGCGCAAAAGAGAATTAGATACCACAAATAGTTTCCGAGTTTCGCATACCAGAGTCACCTGAAGCTGCATTACTAAACGTTTATGGCAAAAAAAGTACCCGGATTTTTAGCACAGTACAAATCCAGAGCACTTAATTAGCAGTAAATTCTTGCGCAAACGAGAATTTAATATCACTAATAATTTCCGAGTTTCTGCAGTTTGAAAAAACTGCAGTTTTCTGCATCATTCTAATATACTATTTTTAGCAATCTTAAATTATTTAAAAAATTATATTTGTTAACGTAATTGAATATCACATTACTCCAATTAGAAACTGGACAGAGAGAAGAATTTTTTCTTAACTGAGACTTTCTAACTCCAATTTAAGTTTAAATTGCGAAAAAATCATAATCTATTTAAACACTTTATGTTAATATCTTAATATCAGTATAAGGTAATATTTTATATGATAGAAACATTTTGCATTAAAAAACTTCAAAAAATCATGATTAGCATTTTTCACTTATCCGTTTTTTTTGGGCACTTATAAATCAGATTTATGGGGGTGATATTTTAAAGGTTATATTTTATTCGCATATTATGGCTAGTTTTGAAAAAATAGAATTTTAACTCGATTCACCTATTATTGACGATTCTGAATAAAATTGACAAAAATCTTTTTTTCTATGGGAAATATAAATTATACTTTATTATGCGTACGACATCCCCTAACACCATTTTCTGCATAATAAAATAAAAATATATGTATTTTCTAAGGATTTGAACAAATTTCTGGGCGATATGCATGCAAATTAGAAAAACAAAGATTTAAACACCCATTAATGATTCATTAAGTTGCATCAAAATTTCTAGACTCCACGAAGCCTCTGATATTCACGAAATGGATTCACCCATATATGTCGCTTATCATTCATTCTTAAAAATTTCTTTTATTAAAATCTGAAGGTTTTGCAAACTTTCCTATATGACTTTAATATTTTGAATCTATAACTATTTACTGTATTTTTCATTCCTTACTATAGAGATGTTCAACCCTTTTTAATTGTGTTTGCGGGTATTTTTATATTTAAAAAGAAAGGTAGAAGAGAGTTTTTGTCTATCTAGTCAGAGAATAAACCTATTACCTAGACAACATTAAATCCTCCCTTATAAAGACATTACCATCTTTAATTATTTACCCAGAAAAAGTAAGAATGAACGAATAATTTATTTTCAAAACAGAGGTTCAGGCGAACAAGAGGCAAAGTGCACTAGGGCACAAATGCAGCGTTTGCAATTTTCTCCTGATTTTTTCCTGCAAAGTCAAAAGGTACCGTTAATTAAGGGAACCGTTTACCTTGCACTGGCAGAATTGAAGGACCTCATAACATCCAATATCAAACGCTTTCGCCTCTCTCATCCAGCTCTCTTCGACGGAGCGACGGAGAGAGACTGAAAGCTCGCGGATCAGTTGACGGTTACGTTAGTCGAAAGGCGGGGATGGAATCGCATTTCGAGGGTGAAAGAGGGAAATAGAGGAAGGAATGTCGGGCAGGGGTGAAACGGGAAGGGGTGCCGTTCATGCGCGAGGGGATTCACCACGTGAGCCCGTGAATTCGTCCAGCTCGCGAAGGAGACTTCCTGGTGACTTCAGTGTCGTGCGCGAATTCGTACGCGACGCTTGCCACTTGACGAGCTTCCCACAAATGATCGTTTCACCACGTTGAAATTTACCTCGGAATAAATACTGAATTATATTTTGCTCAGGAACACGCAATTCATTATTTAGTTCAAACAAGAAGAAAAAATAAACAATCTTAATAAGTATGAAAAAGTTTCCTCACTGGACCGACAATTCCGCGGCGGAGAATTCGCCGCGGAAACGCAATCTTTGTTGACCTCTGGATGTATAAATACTTTTGAAATCATTTAGTAATTGCTCAGAAATCTTTATAAAATTATGAATTTTGTGTAGACATTTCCTACAATATTTTCGCCTTCTTTAGTTTGACCTGAATTTATGAAAAAGGATCAATTGTTTCGAGTGAGAGGTCTGTCGAAACTAAGGAAGATCGGGTAATACCGCGAGGAAGTAGAAGCGGAAATTAATTTTGTAATGGATTGAAAGTCTCCTTAGTCTTTGAGACTAAGAAAATAATAAAAAGCCCTGGGGCAATTCAGCTTCCAATTCTGTAAGCTAAATTCGTCTCGGAAGGAACTTTTCAAACAAGCGAAAGTTCAGTACTGTCGTCCGCAATAAGGCCAGGAGGTTAAAAATACAAGTATGAAATTATTCCTTGTGGCAAGTTTTGTAATAAGAAATGTTCAAAGTGATGTTCAGTAGAAAGGGAAATTGGATTTAGTGGAAGTATGGAGTTTCATTTTAATTAAAGTTTTTATTTTAATCACAAAATAAAATTTAATGAAAGTGGTAAGTTTAAGTGTAAGCAGAGGAGCATATAGAATTCCAATAGTAATTAAATATTTCGAAAGTGAAATTTTTGAGTAGATAATTTATTACGAGTGAAGATAGAAGTTAAAAGTATTGCGAGAGTGCGGGTGACGTGAAAGACTGATTGAAGCAGGACAAATTATTTTGCTTCCGCAAAGGCCGAGAGCACTGATGACTAGGAATTTAATTGGATGGTGAGTCTTTTACTGGATAATCTTTGCAATTTTTTTCCCTTTTAATGATCATATTATTTTCTGTGACTTGTTCTATTTTCTGCAATTAGAAGAATTTTTAGGAAAGCGAATACTTTGACTGTGTCAAATGAAATTTAATTTTTGCTTTCCTCTTTCAATTTAAAATCATATTTTCCTTCGGAGACGTTTGATTTTTGAACGGTCACACGTGCCAGAGGCAGAAGTGCTAGTTTATAAGATGTTAAATTATATTAATATCATATCACCTGTAGCAAGGATAGCAACTTTTTCTTTTTATTTTCTTCTGTGCTGCAAATTTATGCTAAATTTCAAAGGTCCTATATTTCTAAAGTTGATCAAATTTAAATCATTCTTTAGTGACCCTTCATTAATTTTTTTCAAAAATTATAATAATTAAGGCTTTATTAAATATAGAAAATGCATTCAAACTTCTTCTTGGTTATTTCTCTTAACATATTTACCTAAGAAATTGTACATATTTTTGTGTTCCAAAGATACTTAAAAAATCTAATTTTCTCGACAAATCAAAAGTATTACGCTATATACATATATACATATATACATATATAAAATCGCAGCGCGGAAATGTAATCTGTGATGTAACTTCAAAAGTGTATGGTTAAACTTTATTTTAACGTGTTGATCCATTTCTACAATCACTTTAAATTGCACGTGGTAACTGAATTGATATAAATACTGCACTGAAAACGTGTGCTTCTCGGCATGTTCTCTAAAAATATTGACGATCGATGGAAATTGGAATGCGTTATTCATATTGGAACTAGTTATAGGTAATAGAGTTTCAGGTAATGAAATTTTCCTCGAATTTTATGCACGCGGTGTGTATCAAACTATTGCGATTGAACTGATTTCTTGAAACGCAATACATTCGAATTCGTGGCTGATAATTAGGACTGTAATAATTATTATTGAATCATTGACAGCTCGGCTCTAAATATTAATTTGCTTTTCGATAATCCAGTTTTATTAGGTACGCAATATCAAATAGCTTTTATTTAATCCAAAGCCGTAATTCGAAAACCATTTACTAGAATTAACATGAAATGCACAATTAAATAATTATGTAGATAATTAGCAAGTATTTGCTCGATGAATATTTCGTTTAAGAGAGAAGGAACACTTCAGAGTAGATCGTCTGACAGCCTTTATGACTGATTTTCAATTAATTTTTCTAATCAAATATAATGTGTATAGGTGTGTCGGCTTAAATTTTCCCATTCCTGTAAACTGATAGCTCGTTCTTTTACGAAAATAGTGAAAAAAACACCAAATTTTGGTATATATGACAGTGGATTTTTCCTGTATTACTGTTTTGAATCTAAAAAAGATACTTTGTTTATTTGAATTTGACTTTTTCTTTTCGTCATATCTCTCCAGAAGAAAAATAAGAAGAAAACAAAATTACAAAGTATATCATCCATTCTCGCTATTTAAATACCCAATGTAAAAATTTGGATTCGTGTTTCACTATGCGTATTTCTTTAAAAAATCTGTATTCACTGCTTCATTTTAGGCAGGTAACTTTATTTCAAAAGTAGAACGTATAGTAATGAATTTATTATAGGGTTTCGCGACTTTGGGAGAAACATGATTAGAATCCTAAAATAGAAAAAAAATTATAAAATTAATAAAGGAAGTGAGTCCAAAAATAGAGAAACTACAAACAAATAATCGTTTTCTTTACATAACATTTAATTTAAATTATTTAAAACAATATTTACAGATTTAAACAATTTGCAGGGCTATAGAGTCCTCATGATTTTAAATAATGCAAGGGATTGTTAAAGATTTAAATCTTTTTAAATAAATTCAAAAGATTTTCAAGTGATTTCAGATAATATTGTACAAATCTCAAAAATTAAAAAGTCGATTTGAAGGGCTCCCTAGAGATCTTTGGTAATTAAATTAACTAAAAATTTTAGGGAAAGTATTTTAACGAATTTCATGAGATTCATAAGATCTTAAGGAGATTCAGAGACTTTTGTAGCATTTTCAATGATTTCAATGGAAAATTATTTCAAAGGATTTATGAAATTTTCCAAATTTTAATCTATTTTAACAAATCCTAAAACCTTAAAAGACTTTCTAAACTTTCAGAGATTGAACAGAGTTTTTTCAGATTTACACAGTTTTAAAACTATATTTTAATGGATTTCTGGAGAACTTTGGAAAATAATTAAAATAAAAAAAAACTTTATGGGATTTTTCGGTATTGCAAGGAATTTCAAAAGACGCAAAACATTTGATTAAACCTGCAAGTATTTTAAAGATTTCTGGGCATCTAAATGGTCCTCATTGGAGAAATTTAAGGAATAAGTTCAGTTCAACATACATAGAAGGTTTTAAAAATAATGATGGAAATGGCTTTCGGTGGATTTAGCTGAAACT
Organism: Belonocnema kinseyi; assembly: GCF_010883055.1. Taxonomy (NCBI): domain Eukaryota; kingdom Metazoa; phylum Arthropoda; class Insecta; order Hymenoptera; family Cynipidae; genus Belonocnema; species Belonocnema kinseyi. Next base: position 78,405,410 of record NC_046660.1, on the reverse strand, counting down.
TTGTAATTTTTAAGGTTATAAGTTCCAGATGAAATATCCGTAAAAAAAATCCAAAAAAATGGACAGTTTTATCGCTACGCGGCGCTAAGCACTCAAGGTCAGTGAATAAAACGAATTACAACAGATTTTGTTACAAAAGCGATGTCAACATAGAAATAACGGTTCAGATCGTGGTCTGTCATATTTTCGCCTACACCGTTGACTCATATAGCGCGCTTCTCAAAACGATCAAACGCTAAGCGCCCAAGATTTTAACTTGACTAATTAATAACTTCTTTAACGGCAGAATGGTACCCAAAGTAACATTAGTAACTAGTGCGCACATACCGATAATAACATTCTACCCTTCGCAAGAGGGTTGAACGCCAAGCGCTCAAGATCAGCGAATAAAACCAATCCTAGTAACTTTAGCGACAAAAGCGATGTCACTATAAGAATCACGCATCAGAAAGTAGTCAGTAATATGTTTAGCCTAACCAATGAGTTATATTGCGGGCTTCTCGAAACGATCAAACGCTAAGCGCCCAAGATTTGAACTTGACTAAGTAATTACGTTTTTAAAGACAGAAATGGTATCCAAAGTAACATTAGTAAGCAGTGCGCACATCGATAATAAAGGTGTACCCTTCGCCAGAGGGCCGAACGCTAAGCGCCTATGATCAGCGAATAGATCCAATCCTAGTAGCTTTAGCGACACAAGCGATGTCTGTATACGAAACACGCGTCAAGAAGTGGTCAGTAACATGTTTAGCCAAGCCAATGACAATATGAGTCAACACCGTTGACTCATATAGCGCGCTTCTCAGAACGGTCAACGGTGTTGGCGAAAATATGACAGACCACGATCTGAACCGTGATTTCTATGTTGGCATCGCTTTTGTAATTAAATCTATTGTAATTCGTTCTATTCACTGATCAAGAGCGCTTAGCGTTCGGCACTCTTGAGAATAGTACTATGTAATTATTGGAATATACGCACTAGTTACTAATCTTACTTTGGGTACTATTTCTGCCTTTAAAGAAGTGATTGATAAGTCAAGTTAAAATCTCGGGCGCTTAGCGTTTGATCGTTTTGAGAAGCGCGCTATATGAGTCAACGGTGTAGGCGAAAATATGACAGACCACGATCTGAAACGTGATTTCTATGTTGACATCGCTTTTGTAACAAAATCTGTTGTAATTCGTTTTATTCACTGATCTCGAGCGCTTAGCGCCGCATAGCGCTAAAACTGTCCATTTTTTTGGATTTTTTTTACGGATATTTCATCCGGCACTTATAACCTTAAAAATTGGAAAGTTTCAGCTAAATCCACCGAAAGCCATTTTCCCATACATTTAGTGCGGGTTCCTTTTAATATTAAGTAATATTAATTAATTAAGTAATATTAAGTATTAAGTAATGTTAAAGAATTTATGGAGAACCTAAGAGAATAAAATATATTTCATTTCAAGAGATTTCTAGGAATTTCAAAGATTTCAAAAATGTATAGAGATGTCAACGAGTTTTCTAATTCTACTAAAGATTTGAAGGAATTACAAAAAATCTCACAATACTTAAGGGATTTGACAGGATCTCACAAGTATTACCCAAAAAGAAGGGTTTTTATAAAATACGATGTTTTGAAAAAAACTCCTCCCAAACCGGTCGGCCCTTTATATAAAGTAAAATTTTTATACTTTTTTTAATATTCAAAACAAGTTTTAAGAAAAGACTCACAATGCGACAGAAGAAGTTTTTCTAGACAAAGTAATTGAAAGCTTTCAATTTTCATTTGATATTACCCAACAAGAAAGTAAAAATTTTTTTATAAACGTTCATTTATTTGCATATATATGTAATATCATGAAAGTGGTAAAACACCAATGAAAAATAATATTCAATAGGTTACACACAAAGTTTAAAAAAAAACATTTTTTTCAACAAATTAATGACTAAAAGCTCTATTTCACGATTAAAAATCCGCGTCTTGAAGACTCTGTTCCTCTAACAGAATTGATTACAAAATTATCGACAATAAATAATATGTACGATTTTTTATTACCCGATAACCATTGTTGATAGTTAAATTTTTTTAATTATAAAAAATACATATTATTGTTAATATTCAACCGACAAGTTACGTTTCTTTAAACAATTCAATTTCAAATCATAACTTGACTACTTGTCAACAAATAGATATCACTTCTTTTTTACAAAAACGACTACCAATAACTCAGAAAGGACGTTATTCATTAAAAGAATTTTTCAGGTGTCAATATTTGTTAACTGTTTAAATATATTAATAAACACAAATACTTTTTCTTCCGTTTTTTCAATGAAATAAATTTTAAATTGTCTGCAAAACTTATTTTATCATGATGGCTGCGTCATTTTTCATCCAAGTAGCTTTCCTTGCTTCATCTTAATAAATTTTTAATTGTTTGGGAAAATCCATCCATTATGGTAAGTTAATACTGAGAAATAATATTTATTTATTCTATAAACGATTTTTCTAAAAAATCAGCGATTCCGATTTTTATTAATAGTTCGCCACCGTACATAAATATAATTTGTTTTTACAAAACGGGGATGCACTTTTCAAAAATGACAAAATCGCGAATTCTCTTGGTCAAATCCTTTTTAAAATAAATACTCATTGTTTATCGATGAAATATGACGGAGAAAAGATTTTATAAAGTAATATAAACTCAATTCTGTTGAATTTGACCAAAATTTGTAGTTATTTATAACATTTATTTAATCAGCCAACGATTGTTATCAGATGATAAAAACTGGTACAAGTTATATATTTTTGACAGTTTTAAAATGAATATTGAAAAAAAAATGTTTTTCAATAATATTTCTATGCACTTTTGCAGTCTATTATTAAATATTATTATATGTGGTGGGTTTCGCAGCCTGTTAAGACATTCATTAAGTCGTTTAAACTTCCCGCTCCCATACTTTCTCCCCACACTTTAACCGCTGCTTCCCCCTCCTTCGCCCAATTCCCTACGCCAGCCCTCGCTTTCTATCCCCTACTCACCCACTCTGCACTAATAGCCCTCGCCGCACTTTCCGTAATTTCTCACCCCTCCTTTCTTCCTGCTTCTCTTGCCATATATTTTTTTCTACTACCCCACCCTACAATTTTCCTCACCTTCTAACTTCTCATTCCTTTTTAATCACTTCTTCTCCTCTTATTTCTTATGGTATTCCCTATTTTCTCTCACTCTCTAACCCCTACTATTTAACCACTTACCCTACCCCATCACTTCCCCTCTATTATTCTATTTCCCCTTTACTGAGTTAACCCCCTTCTCATCACTTATTTTTTCTAATTTCCCTTCCATAATTTCTCGTCATTTTCTCTAAATCATTTTCTCTCATTCCACTTTGGGGAGACCACCCTACAATAGACGATGAGCCTAGAGTAGATAATCATTGATCGAAAGCACAAATATGCCCAAATTATTTAATTGTTTATAATTTCAATATACTAACACTATGAAGTTCACTTAATGAACGTCACGTCCACTTCTTCCAGTATCTCAATCTCCCTATTCCCCCTTCCATAGTGTGCTTTTGCTTTCCCTCATTGGAAAAATTATGACGAGCTGACAGATGATCAAAACTATAAGGGTTTCTCTGGATTCATTTGTTTAGAAAAACACTTTCTGTCCTTCTGTGCGGATATCAGGGGATCTATTTTGGAATGACGCTACAGCAAATTCTTATGATTTAAAGTAATTTTTTTTGTAAAGTAAATACCTCTTTGATTCAAGTAATCATATAAATGTATCTTAAGAAATTTTTTTTCTTTAAAAGCGACAGCTGTACATTAGGATATGCTGACAATTGAAAAGACAAATAAATTCAGATATTTACTTGTTGGTCTCAGATAAAATATGGATACGTCGCCAACCCTTGGTTTAGGAGGATCGAGAGCCAGAACAGCATTGTTGGCAACAACTGGTTCCGGAAGCGGAAGTACCGATAGGAGAGTAGTGTTTTTGGCTAGCCAGCCTGCTGTTGGTGCAAGTCATGAGACAAGAACATGGCCTCACCACTGGTCTCCAAACGCGGTGAGTCCCTTAATGAATATTTAAACTGCCGATCTGCACTGCATCGTTAAGACTATTCTTGAAATATATATTTGCGTTAAGTGCTTTCAAATACGGTGAAAGCGTTTGCAACCTAGAGTTCGAAAATTTAATATATACAGGGGGATATTCTGAAGTGGTACCGAAAAGAAAGCTTTTTAGAAGAGCCAAAAATAAGTATTAGGAGATCGAATTTTGATTTTAGGAAAAGCACAAGAAGTGTCTTTGATTTTTAAGAGATCATTGAATTTCAATTTTTTTAAATTATAGTCTCAAGGATAAACTGGCTTATCTACAACTTTATTCTTCATAATTAATTCGCTCATTCTCTGAATAGCAGTTATTACAAATATTAAACTTATGGAAATTTGTACAGAGATACGATATATTTTTCAGCTTGAGTAATGATTTTGTGAGAATTTTCGGTTTTTCAGGGAAAAGCTACTCATAGTATTTTAATATAGGCCAAATTCATAATAGAGTTTTAAAATAATTTCTTCATTTATCAGATAAAAAATACTTTTCAAGAAGTTCTATCTTTAGAATGTCTATCAAATTATAAAACGTATTGTAAAGATGCCTTACTTGCTGTTTTGTTAGGTTTAGAATGAATTTGGTTATGTTCC
>NC_046660.1:78363777-78400601 GCF_010883055.1 Belonocnema kinseyi | reverse complement strand
ATTTATTAATTCTTGATATTTGCTGTTGTTCAGCATTTAATTATTTGATCCGAAATTCTTGTTTGCAATATTATATTACTACCTGGAATTCTGTTAATGCTTCTTTTTTGAGCTGCTATTAAAGTACCTCAATTTTTATAATTCGAACATGACATTTTTTTTTATTTAACAGTATCAGAAAGTAATACAAATTTTCCCCTGATTGGCCTATGTTGAAGGCTAAGTGTTTTCCGCTAATTTTTGTAATGTCAAGAAAAAATATAATTACTTTTAATTTTTTGTATCATTTGATATGTATAATCATTATTTGTAATTTCGGGACATTTTTGCATTAATTTTAACCTCAAGGTAAAACCTATAAAAGCAATTCTAAAAATATTTTAATAATTCAGAGAAATACTACAAATAATTTTCTTTAAAATAAACTAAGGATCTTTAAAACATGTTATTTATTGAAATTGTAATTCCAAGTTTTCTATAACATTGAAATTTGAAGTCCTTAACAATACCTTGTTACAAAATTAATATTTTGTTTTCAACCTTTAACATGTATAGAAAGTGTATAGATAACTTCCTCTGATACTATAATTTGTTGTTCTTTTTCATATTTGAAAATAAAATTTTTTTACTTTATGGGGCCTCTAATCAAAAGTATTTAAATTAATCTTTTTTAAATAATTCATTTTTAATAGAGATTGTTTGAGAAAATGGAGTCCGAATTAAATAGAGATTATTTCTTAGACAATCAATTGTCAACGGCAAAAATTTTAGTTAATTCAGTTATTAATGGATTTTGCTTGACCAGTTTTATAATTGAGCGCTTTTCAAATTGAAAACTTTCAAATCATAAGCACTCAGATATTAAAATGTTGAAACTGTAAAATTGAATTTTTTAAACTCAAAGAACTTAAAGTTTTTTGGTTGTAAAACAATTTTCTTTTCAATTATCACTTTTTATGTAGTAATTATATCCCATAATGAAATTGAATAATTACTTCCAAATCAATTTGAATAAAACGTGATATAACTCTCGAACCTTTTTAAATAACTTTTGCGAAAACTGCTTTGTTCATATTCATATGGATGAAAATTCTATTATTAAATGTGAAAATATTCGCATGGATTTATTTTAAAATTCACGAATGTCTGTTTGACAAAAATTGCAGTGTTTTTGAGGATAATGGATTTTATAAAAATGTTCATGCCGGATATAATAAAATATTGAGCTCGTTACTGGTCATGTTTTGAGGGAAAGTTTCAGAATGAATATTCCCGTGGAGGCTTTTAGATCGAAATTTCCTGTTCAGCATAACCACACATGGAATCTCTATTACGAAACTTACTTCGAAATTGGACACGGGCACATGCTCGTTGAATATGGACCACGTTTTACTTGTGACAAGCAAATAATTCGTAAGCGTAACTAATCACTGCGGGACCGGACGACCACATTAATAGAGTGGGATATATAATTAAGTCCTATTATGTTGTCTATTATATGACTTCTGGGAACATTCTCAAACTTTTGAGATTTAAACTAAAATTTTACTAATTTTGTTTCTGTAGAAAGGGTTTATTCAAATAAAACTGCATGATTTGAATATAAATAAAAATCTTCTATTTTCGTTTACACTAAATGAATCGTTATTTAGAAATGTCAGTGAAAATATCGTCAATCAAGACAGATTGAGTGAATAAAGATTGGAAATCGAGAACTCAGTTTTGTATTGATATCCCGCGGGTATTTTCGATTATGAATAGTAAATCCAATGAAGCTCTATGTAGTTTCTGCGTAAGTGAGAAAAGATCAACGAGTCTGGAAATAAAAAGAAATTTCTTCACTCAAATAGAGATGAAAAGGAAACAATTTAAAATTAAAGTAAGCGCGGAAGGGAATCGATTTTTATCATAAATTTTAGATGCTTATACAGATTTTAATTTAAACAGACGTATCTTCTAATTATGCGTATTTAGAAAAACATAAGTTTTTAATGAAGCTGATATTCTCATCGTGACACTCGCTCGCGCGCCCGGTTTTTGGCAGACATTTGTAAATGTATACTTTCTGAATCACTGTAAATTAAATAAAAAACTACGATACTTTTTGAAAACATTTTTCTCTATCTCGCTTGGTGATGCTAAGAATATAATTTTGGTTTTAATATTATTTTTTATGGATAAAGCACATCATCCTACAGGTGAAATTTTTTATCCTACAAGTGAAATTTTCGATTTTCTGCATATTACCGACGATAAATAAAAAAAACTACTAGTCCTATTTGAAAATGTTTTAGACATTTTTAGGATTTTTTAAAAGCTATAATTTCTCTTTCAAACTTTTTTTTATATTTAGCGTCGTTTAATTCAAAATTTGAATGTTATTGTGTCAAATTTCGGACCATTCTAATACTTCCTCCATCATAAATGATGAAAATTTAATAAATTATTACAAATTTGTATCTCTTTTTGACTGAATGACTTTTCGATCAAATTTTTGTTAATTCGTACCTACAGTTGCAAACAAGTTACTCTCTAAAAGTTTAGAAAATAGTTATTTACACTTCAGCACATTCAAGAAAAAATCAATTCAAAAAAATCAAAATTTAAAAATCAATTTTCGGTCAAAAATAAAAAAGAGAAATGAGAAGGCAACCATCCACGTCCCCTTCCTTCTTTTTTTCTTTCGTCTTTCTTATTTGAATTGCCATCAAATTACAAAAAGGGCCCATTAAAAATAAAAATAGGATTTGAAAAAATTCATTTCTATTATTAAATAAAAATTAAGAAATAAAACTTTTTTAGAAATCTGCCCTGATCGATTTACGCGGAATTTATTAGCTTTAATTTAGAAAAAGTTTAAATCGGTATCCTTATTGTTTTTGAATATCAATTTTTCCAGAAAAATAATGAAAATTATAAATCTATTCGCACACATTGTAAGCTCACAAAAAGTGATAGCCAAGCGAACAGTTTATCGAGCTGACAGATTGATTAACATATTGGACCAGCTCGAGACTATAAGTTGCCATGAAATACTGATAAATTACCATCAAATATCTACAATCTTTGAAATATTTTAATACTTTACATTTTTTTAACTTACTGATAAATCCTTCAATTCTAGTGAACTTGTAAAAATTTAAACATCAACAAATTTTTAGAATTTTGAAAAATAGACACTTTTAATTTATATAAATTTCCAAAATTTATTAAAATTCACAAAAATGTATAGTGTCCAAAAATGTATAATATTTCTGTAATTTTATTGTTTTATTACAAATTTATAATACATTTATAAATGACTAAAAATTGTTTAAATTTCAGAAATTTTTTAATTTACAAAATTTTCAGAAATCCACGGTCAATTTATAAATTACGTTATCATTTTCAACATTTTGGATGTTTACGTCTAATTTATAATTTCGCATGAATTTCAATAAATTCCGAAATGCATGATAAATTTTTTAATTACGAAATTTTCATAATTACCAAAATTTATAGCAAATTTATAAATTACCAAAACTTTTTTAATGTACAAAAACTTATGGAAAATTTATAAATTACCAAAAATTTGTATAATTTCAGAAATGTCTGGTAAACCTTTCAATTCCTTAAATATTTTAAAAATTTCAGAAATTTATGTTAAATTTATAAATTACCAAAAATTTTGAAGAATTAAAAATTTATTGTATATTTATAAATTACCAAAATTTCTGAAAATCGAAAAAATTTAGGTTAAAGTAAAAAATCACCAAACATTTTTAAAATTTGATAAATTCATGTTCAATTTAATTGATAAATTACCAAAACTTTCGAGATTTATAGGAAATTTATAAATTACCCAAAATTTTGAAGTATTAGAAATTTATAGTGAATTTAAAAAGTACCACATGTTTTGAAAATTTCAGATATTCATAGTAATTCATCGTTTGGTCTTATAATTGGTCCAATCTCTCAAAAAATGCGACAACGCCACTAACGCATAATATAGCCGGTATTCTATAAAGGGAGGGGTTCGAAGGGCTAAGCAGAGAAGATTTTAAAATTGTTTTTAAATTATTAAAACTATCAATTATTACGGGCATACAATACATTTTCTGAACATATTTTCAATTATCCATTACATTATTAAGACCACATTGGAAACATCCGCTTCTTGAATAATCTAGAGTTTTAAACGAAAAGCAGATTATTGTACTATACTTATTACAACATTTTTTGTTAAAATTTTGATTTAATATTGCACTTAGTATAATAAGAATAATAATAATAATAATAATAATAATAATAATAATAATAATAATAATAATAATAAGCCTCGATGGCTCAGTTGGTTAGACACTCGGACTTCACCTCAGAGGTCCGGGGTTCGATTCATGAGCCGGTGCCTCCGGAAATTTGTCCATGTATATTTACTGAGGTTCTGGTGGTTCATAAACCACCTTAAGCCGTAGGTCTACCCATCGTATACTTGACCGCAACCCAGTTCGTCAAATATGGGGTAAAAAAACACAGCTTTGTCTAATATGTCGGGGCAGACTGCTCTCATCGGATCACTTGATTGCATTACAAAAATGCGCCCGTGACTGATGATAGGGTGTCCCACCACCTGTGGGACAATGGGCAATGGTGGATAGACAAAAAAAATAAGATGAAAATTCAAGTACAAGAATGTTGTGCGGTCATTTGTTTGGAAACTACAGAGCAACAAAGTTACGTGCAGGTGTGACGCCGCGCGTAGTGTGAGTGCCGCTTTCGCTTGGACGGGGCGAACCACCGTGGCTCTAACCGGCTGCCTCCCATGTTGGTGCCACATGATTCAAACTACAAGCTGTTCCGAATTGCAAATTTCAATCTAAAAAATCTGGACAGCACCATCAAACTACAGTTTCAGCAATCATTATTCATTCACTACCAACATTTCAAATCAATTGTTATTAATTTTTTAATTGGAAAGTGGTATGCCTAAGAACTTTAGAACTTCCTTGCAATTTTTTCATAAATTATTCCTATTCTGTGAGAGTTAAGTTTGAAAGTAGCAGTTGATGCAGACATTCTGATATTGTTGAAAAAATAAACATTCCTACAGTTGTGCTGTTTTAACAAACCTCAAAACCCACCGTTAGTACTTTTCACGAAACAGTTCAGAAGTGACTCCCTGTAAAAGAGCCGATACATTTTTTAATTAATAAAAATAACGAAATGCACGTTTGGAAAAATCCAGATTATGTTCCTATCCCAAAAATAATATCAAAGAAACCCCCGAAATCGACCCGTAGTGTTTTACACGAAACAGTTCCAAAATTACTACATGTAAAACAGCCAACAAAATTTTAAATTCAACAGAATCACAAAATTTCACGAAACAGTTCAGCAGTTACGCCATGTAAAACAGCCAATAAAATAACAAAATGCATATTGAGAAAAATCCAGATTATGTTCCCAACCCAAAATAATATCAAACAACGCCCAAAATGTATATCTAGTACTTTTCATGAAAGAGTTCCGAAGTTACACCAAGTAAAATAGCCAATAAATTTTGTTGTTGAGAATAGTCACAAAATCCACCTTCAGAAAACTTCAGTTCATGCTGCCAGCCATATAATAATATTAGACAGCCCCGAAAACCACCCCTAGTGCTTTTTCACAAAAGAGTTGCGAAGATTCTCCATGTAAAACAGCCAATACATTTTTTATTTGCAAAGAATAACAAAATTCACATTCGGAAAAATCCAGATTATTTTCTCAACCCAAAAATAATAACAAACAACGCCCAAAATATACCCCTCGTACTTTTCACGAGACAGTTCAGAAGTTACTCTATGTAAAACAGTCAATATAATTTTAAATTCAACATAATCACAACATTCTGAAAACTGAAGTTTTCTGTATCTAAATTTTGTAACTATTTTCAATTTAAAAAATAAGTTGCTATTTTATATGGAGTAACTTCTGAACTGTCTCGTGAAAAATACTGTGTGTGAATTTTGTGGTCTGTTTAATATTATTATGGGGTTGCGAACATAAACTACAGTTTTTTAAGGAGAATTTTGTGACTGTTCTTAATTACAAAATTTATTGGGTGTTTAAATGGAGTAACTTCGAAACTGGTTCGTGAAAAACACTAGGGGTGGATCTTGGAGATGGCTTAATATTATTATGAGGCTGCATACATAAGCTGAAGTTTTTTGAAGGTGAAGTTTCTGACTATGTTGAATAAAAAAATGTATGGGTTGTTTTACATGGATTATCTTCTGAACTGTTTCGTGAAAAGCATTAGGTGTAGATTTTAGAGATTTTTTGGTATTATTTTCGGATTGGAAACATAATCGGAATTTTCCTGAATGTAAATTTAGTTTTTTTTTAATTAAAAAATGTATTGGCTGTTTTACATAGAGAATCTTCATAATTCTTTCGTGAAAAAGCACTAGGGGTGGTTTTTGGGGGCTGCTTAATATTATTATGGGCTTAGGAACATATAATGGTGTTTTCTGGAAGTGAATTTTGAGACTATTTTTAATTAAAAAATTGATTGGCTGTTTTACATGCGGTAACTTCAGAACTGTTTCGTGAAAAGAACTAAGGGTGGCTTTTAAAGCCTGCTTATTATTATTAAGGGTTGCGAACATAAGCTAGAGTTTTCTAAAGGTGAATTTTTTGATTATGTTGAATTTAAAAATTTATTGGCTGCTTTACATGGAGTAACTTTCGAATCGTTTCGTGAAAAGCAATAGAGGTAGATTTTCGGGGCTGCTTAATATTATTATGGGGTTGCCAACATAAACTGAAGTTTCCTTAAGGTGAATTTCGTGTCTATTCTGAATTAAAAAATTGATTAGCTGTTTTACATGAAGTACCTTCTTAACTGTTTCGTGAAAAGTACTAAGGGTAGATTTTGGGTGTTGTTTGATATTATTTTGGGCTTGGAAACATTATCTGGATTTTTCTGAATTTGAATTTTGTTATTTTTTTCAATTAAAGAATGTATTGCCTGTTTTACAGGGAGTCACTTCTGAACTGTATCGTGAAAAGTACTAGGGGTGGGTTTCGGGGGTTTTTGAAAAAGCGCAACTGTGCTATGTTCCAATTTTTTTTATTATGCACTATTAATATTGCAGCAATATCAAATAAACTTTTATATATTTATCTACAAAAGAATATTTAAACTTGTAAGAAAGCGAAACACTTTTATGTTATTGTATAGAATGTATTTAAGTTAACTATGTTCAAAAAACTTGTTTGCAAAATAGGTAATTACTTCAGTTTATTTGTACCATATATTACCTACTGCTTGTAAATTTCTTTGATCTAAAAATTATGAGAAGTTTCATTTTAGCAGTAGGTACAATTTGAAAATACTTATTTTTATCTCGGTTCCATTAGGTAAAGATTTCAATTAGAAATATATTCTGAAATTGATATTTTAATAAGTGTTGGGAAAAATGTATTCTATGGCGAGGGGATCATTTCTTGCGGCAGTTGTCGGGGAAGTATTAGGAAGGTATATCAGATGTACAGAGAGCTATGTCAAACAGAACATTTTTAATTTGGTTTATGGCTAGCAAAAATATTTTTCTACATATCGAAATGAGTCTTCATGATTCCTTTAGATTTTTCAAACGATATCTTCAATATCTTCAATATTTTTTCAATATCCGTTTTAGGAGTCTTTTAGGACCTAAAAATACACAAAAGTTTTGAAGGAAAAGACGAAAAAAGTATAATTGCGATTTTGGCCCAGATTCAAAAAACTTTCGAATAAGGAAGAATTTCGATGTTTTTATATATTTTTCTATGGTCAAGGCCACACAACTGTTAATTTTTCAGTTTTGACGGGCAGAGTTACTTACAGTAGTTGGTCGTGGCTAATCCGCTCTCCCTTTCTAAATTTCTCTTCAAATTATTAACACTTTTTTTTATTCATGAATTTTCTCATTATACTTATTTATAATTATAACTTATATACTAATATACAATTTTCTAGTTGAATTCAAAAATGTTGTCTTTTTTGGCGTATCTCATTCCATTTACGAGAAACGTTGTATTAATTCCAATTTTAAGCATTTTTAAAAAAAAGTTAGATATCTGAAATCATCGAAACCCGTAGATTCCGAATTATTATTTTTTAGGCTGTTAACTATGAAATTTATAAAAAATCAACTTCTAAATTTTAATCCGAAAACTTAACAAAGGACCCTTGAGTGTAGGCTACTCTGTTTAGATAGCCTCTCTGCTTATTATTTATTATCGTATTCTCATTTCAATTTCGGAAAGGATATTTTAAAGCCTTCAGACAATTTAAACGAGCTTCCTGGACCTTTAAAGATATCTACCTGAGTGCCTGCAGAGAATTTCTCTGAGCTTCTTTGACCTAAAGAATTTTTGGTTTATACTCAAAGATTCTTTTCGGTAGGGAATTTCACAAATATTTCGAATAATTCAATGATTTCAATGAATAAAAAAGATTTCGCAAACAAAGATTTAAGAAAAATTTCCCAATGAAACCCCGTCCCGAGAATTTTTGTGAACATATTCTAATATTGTGTTATATTGTTTTTAATTCGTACCTCATTATATATCTGGAATGCGTGGTGAATCCTGGGGAACATAACGTTTTTTTCAGAATTAGGTTGTACGTCTTTTGGGCACATCAACTGAGGCTCGAAGCATTTGGCCAATAAGCGCAAGATCTCGAGCGCGGGAGATTTGAAAACCGAATTAAAATCGCCTATATAGTACTCTTCGCATTACACAGTTGCAAGACGGGTTGCATTTTATGCTGGAGTTTATATCATTATATTCCCTATGACTACATAGTAAACGTCCTTACTATGTAAAATGAGTCCCCGCTATCATTTGAGATTTTTCAAGCGATATCTTCAGTTAGCAGAAACTTTTTAAAGTTTGAATGTTTGCTAAGCAGTAATGTTTACTTTAAAAAAACATTCTGGTGATAAATGTAGTTACGTAGAATACAATTTTTATTTCTCAATCAAAGTTTCTCAAATAATAAAAATTTTTTAAAATGTTTATTACCCTTTTCAGGGACTGAAAAGTACTTTGGAGCAGCTTTTAAATTACGTAACAGCGCAAGGGGGAGGGGTTCGAGACATTTTGTTTCCATTTGTTAAGGAAGGCGGGTGGAGTCCATCACTTATGTACGTGATTTTTGCAAATCCGCAAAAACTTTCACCTGAAGATGATCTTTTGAGTTTTAAATTTTATTATTTGGATGAAAATTTAACTATTTTAAAAAAGACATTCTTTTTGCTTGCAAATTCAACTGTTTTGTTGAAAATTCATCTTTTTTCTTTAAAAATTAAATTTTTTCCTAGAACATTAACCTTTTTTTTTAAATTCATATTTTCTTGCTGATAAGTCAACTGAAGTCTTGTTTGCATGAAAACTATTTTTTCTGCAAATTTGTGCTTTTGATTTGAACATGATTTTTTTCAATAGAAATATTGCATCTTTCTTGGATAAAAATGAAATTGTTTTTTTTTTAATTTGTCATTTTTATTAAAAAATGCAACTGTTTTAGTAGAATTTTTATTTTTCTTGGACAGAAATGCATCTTTTGGATTGAAAATTTAACAATGTTGTTAAAAAGTGACACTCTTTGGTTAAAAATTCGACTACTTCACAGAAAATCAACTTATTGTTTATATCTCTTATGTTGTGTTGGAAGGTAAACTGGAATCTCGTTTGCTTGAAAATTTTACTTTTATTCAGAGGTTAAAAAGAAATCTGAAATATTTTCAGGATGAAAATTCAACTATTTTTTAGCATTTGTATTCTTTTGAATTAAAAATTCATGAGTTTCAGAGAAATTTAGTCTTTCTCGGATAAAAATTGTACTTTTTATTAAAAACTGATGTATTTCACAGAAAACGTACGGTTCTTTTAAAATTTATATTTTAGTGCTAAAAACAAAAAATGAAATTTTTTTTTGTGAAAGTTCAAAATTAAAAAAAATTTTTGCCTTTTATTAAAAATCCATCTGCTTTTTACAAATTAAGTTTTTCTTGCATAAAAATGTAACTATTTGGCAGAGAATTCAACAATTTCGTTCAAAGTCATCGTTTTTAATTGAATATTCGTATTTTTGGATTGAAAATTTCGATTTTTTCGAAGGAAATTATTTTTTGTTACAAAAGTCATATTTTGTCTAATAAAATCTTTTGAAAGTCTAATGAAAGCTTTGTTAAAAACCCTTTTTTTTAAGATTTATATTTTTAGTGGAAATTCATCTCTTTGGTCGAAAACCTAAGTATTTTTTTGAAAATTAATGTTTTCAAATTGAAAATTCAGCTTCTCTAGCACAAATTAAACTATATTTGAAACTATTTATTAGAAAATAATTTTCTTGGTTTGAAATTTTGTTTTTGCTGGTAAAAATTCATCAGTTTTGTATATAACTAATTATTTACTGAAAAAACAGATTTTTTCATAAAAAATTTAATTTTTGTTGACAAAATTTGTCTTTTGGCTCAAAGGTTCAAGACTTAGATAAACTGTTATTTCTTTCTGGATTAAAAAATCTTTATTTGTTGAAAATTCGTCTTTGATTTTCAAATTCTTTTTTTGTTGTTGTATAAAATCCATCTTTTTTCATTAAAATATAAATTATGACACTTTTGTGTTTGAAATTTGTCTTTTAAGGTAAAAAATTCAAGTATTTTGTTAAAATCCATATTTTAAAATATAAAATACATTTTTAAAATAAATTAATAAAATTTCAAATACTGCTTTATTGCGTTTATAAAATATTCTATGTTAAAAGTATTAAAAAGTCAAAAGGCTGACATTTAAATATTAATACTTAAGGAAAATGAAAGTTTAGTGAAGGAAAAAGCTGGGAATTTAAAAAATGTATTTCTCGGACATCTTAGCTAATGCTACCAGAAATAAATAGCAAAAAATTTGCAGAAACTAAAAATTACGTTGAGTAATAGGGGTGGGGGCAGACATATTTTAATACGATTTGTTACATGGAGGAAGGAGAGTCTTAGAGATGACCTATATTCCGTTACGTAATTTAATTACGGCACTGAAATGGGCTAGCATCATGCACGTATCATGAAAAATAAATATCAATCATTCTAATTCGACTTTCGGTGGACCAAAATAAGCGATGCAGTTAATTTCGGGGTGGAATTCAAGGCGAAAAGTTAACTGATCACGTCCCTCCGTAAACCCAACATTTCTCTGCATTATAACCTGTTGTGGAAGCTTCACGTGACGGGCTGTGGCATTCGAGTATCGGCCCTTCAGAATTACGACGGCCGCGAGAAAGGATGGGTGATGAATCGGTGGGAAGTTTGAGCTTCGACAAGGGGGCGAAAAGGGGTTGAAAAGGGAGGTGGAGTACGAAATGAATCGGTTGGAATGGATTCCAATGCATTTAGCGCATTGACTGCTATCGGTCGTGTCGCCTGGCCTGACGACGCGACGCGGCGATAGGGGTATGGACTGGCATTGTGACTCCTCGCCACGGATCCTGAATTCTGAATT
The DNA here is from genome assembly GCF_010883055.1 of Belonocnema kinseyi. Lineage (NCBI taxonomy): Eukaryota > Metazoa > Arthropoda > Insecta > Hymenoptera > Cynipidae > Belonocnema > Belonocnema kinseyi. The sequence goes on along the minus strand of NC_046660.1, from coordinate 78,389,087 downwards.
CTCGCAACCCGTGAATTCCTCGCGTCATGCGCATCGCCTGCCACATGCGGGATTCATGGAGTCGCGTTAGTGCGATACCACGACGCCGACCACGAGTAATATTTCGAGAACCGAGCACAGATAGCATGGTTATTAATTTAACAGTCAGGATACGGGTCAGGATATCCCTCTTTCCTTTTAGGGCTATATTACATGTCCTTCAGGCTTTCCCTGCTTGTCGAAGGTAACACTTGATTGTTAACAAGAAACATAATTAAGCTGGTACTACCAAAATGATAATATGGCTGCACTTTGTTAGCGAGTTATACGCTTGGAATCAACCCATGTAACACAACATCTGACAATTACATGATTCGCAAGGAACAGATAACTAGTTCAAATGAGATATTAATTACATCTTAGTCAGTGTCTAATGTAAAAAGTCAACTAGAAAAATAAACCTCGAATAAAACTAAAAATGTAGAAATCGGTCAGGTTGAGATAAAATGATCAATTTTCTTTTGCGAAATATAAAATTACAAAAGCTAGGCTTTGCAAAAAGTTGGAGTTAAGTTTCTCAAAAATTCAAACTGACTACCTTGTGTAATATAAATTGTTTTTCCACTTGACTTTCAATATTGTTACTATACGTTTAAGTAAAGTTAGACCACCAATAATTTTGAAAAAAGATGGTATAGATACAAAAAGAAAATGTGCAACATTAAAAAGAAAAAAAGAGCACCATGCGTATTTGTTGTGAATATTAAAAAAAATTTAGATCTGGATAACTTGAATCGCAGCAATAAAAATATGCTTCCAAATTAGAAAACTTAACAGCTGAATAAAAGGTTATGAATTTATGCCAGTAAAAATGAAAAAAATACAACCATGACATTTTATATAAATATAAGCAAATAATCAGGGTACGTATTGCTCATAGCAATATCATAAACGATGCTCTCCTTCTCAAAAGAACTAATTTCCTTATGACGTGAGTTAAATGTCACTAATGATAATTTGAATTAGCTTTATTCCCTGATTTAAACATCATTAACACATCATAGTGTTACCTGGGATCTGACCTGCCTCTTTTTATCGATTAAGTAACTGAATCTTCTAGATGCAGAATTGATTACAAAATAAGGGCAAGGAATTTGAAAACAGATTTTTTGTTTTCAAACAAGCATTTAAAAATTGTGCGAAAAATAAAAGACATCATTTTCTCTACAAGGGATAGTTGAAATGCTAAGGCAATAACAATAATAATATTATAAATAAAAGTAAAAGCGTAAGATGCAAATATTAAACATCACATTTATATCAAACATTTTCATATTGAAGCTAAAGCATTGTTACTGTTGGATCCCTTTTTACTTAATTTCGACTAATTTCATCTAACTTATCGATTCAAATGAATTATGTGTACGCATCAGTGATATTTACTAATGAATCTATTTATTTTACAGATTCATCAGTAATAATAAGTGATTTAGATTCAAAAGTAAGTCATAATTTTAATCAGTAAATAAATGCAACAAAATCAAATTGATGAGCCCATATTGTTGAGTTTTCTAACAGAATCAAAGTCTAGGGTCACAACATTTGTCAGCAATCAAATTAGTTGTTTTTAGTGGGATTTTCTCTCCAAATTCTGATGACTTTTACTGTTTTCCTTCGAAGCCTATTGTAAAATTTAAAAACTTAAAAACTAAAAGAAACGATAAATTGTTCGAAAATATAAAAATTCGCTATTATTAAGAAACGCAAACTTATATTTTTTTGGTCAATTCTTGCCTAATTTTTTCTTCTACAAGCAAGTCATCCTGTAACTTTAATGCGGGATATGCAATTTTCGAGGCCGGGATTTTCGTGTTGCTTCTAATATGTTAAATTGTTTATGAATATAATTGTAATTTTTTCTTAATCTGCCGATCTGAAAAGGGTTTTTCCCATGTAAAAATGATGAAATATCTTTCTTATTTTAGAAAAATATATACAAATTTGTAAAACCTTTTCTTTTATTCATACGAATTTTGAAAATTTAAAAATGATATTTTTCAATGAAGCCCACTTTTTTAATTATTGAAAAAGGGATTAGGCTAATATGAGAAAGGCATTATATCTGTTTCAGGCCGACTCCTTTGGAGGATCAAAGAATTTTTTTATCCTAAAAATATTATTTTAGAGTTTTTGTCGCAATTAATTTCGGATATTAGAAAAGAGTATACGTCGAAATTATATCAGCCCTTTCTCATTCCTGTAAAGGGGGATCAAGTTCTACTTTTCAGGAGTAAAAAGTTGCTATATACGGAAATGATAAAACATTATGCATCTGTAGACACGCATCTTGCGTTAATCGACCCCTCATCGCTAAAAATGTATTACCAAAAGTTTCCAAAAATTAAAAGAAATTTTAGATTATCTATATTTCCATATATTTTCATAACTTACCAAATTTCTGAGATGTTTAAAAATTTTCCAAAATTTCAAAATTTTTAAAATTTATAAAATTATTATCATTTCTAAAAATTAATTCAAAGAATTAGAACCTAAAAAATTTAAAAACCTTTGAAAACATTAGAAATTTTCAAAAATTGAGAGACTTTGTTAATTTTGAAAAAAATTTCAATATTTCTTAAAATTTTAGAAATTTTAATAATTTCACAAATGTTAATAGTTTGGAAATTTAGGAAGTTTTAAATATTGTAAACTCTTGATAAAATTCAGAAATATTATAATTTTTTATAAGTTTCAGAATGCTTAACTTAAAAAAAATTTGATCAATTTTATGTAGTTTATGTATCAGTTTTTGCAGTAAGGGGACCGATGAATGCAAAATACCCGTTCACAGATGTATAATGTTTTATCATTTGCGTATGAAAACACATGTTACTCTGGAAAAGTAGAATTTCGATCCCGCTTTACAGAAATAAAAAGGGGCTAAAATCATGCATGATTTGCAAAAATCTGATTATTTGAAAAAAATTTTGTCAAGATTCTTGCTTCACATATTTTACTTTTGGATATGGCTGACAAAAGAAGGCAACTACTACTTGAGAGAGCATTGAGAGAGTTCCCGAATATAGTGCGACTTTTTATATTCGCATCAGAGGTTGGGGATGTAATTTAGAAGTTCGTTAAGGGCGAAGAAGTTCTAAAAAAAGAGAATTCACAATCACCAAATTACTGCTGTCGATGCTTTAAACTTTAGTTTTAAAATTCTGTGCAAAAGTGTGGGGAATATACACAGACCGAGCGGCAGAAGTGTGTTCCCAAACGCAACCAAACGACATACAAACGATTGTTGAAAGACTTTTTGAACAACATCGGACAATACCTTTCGTCGTAGTTTTTCTCAAAATACAACATATTCGCATTTCATCACTCAGAGATTCTGCATGGGGCTTGAAGCATATAACCTATTTTATTTTGAATGGATTCGATTATTCTTATTTTAGTTTAATTTCTTCTTGTTAAAATTTATGTTTATTTGGAAAGAATTTATTTAAGCAACTAGCAAGTTTCCCTAATTTTTATATTACCGGATTACCATTTGCCATATATTTTATTTTCAGAATTGTCATTTCTTGGTCTGGGAATTGGAGTGTTCTATCTCCGTTTTGGTTAGCCTTATCCGAGAGCTAAATCAAAATTGATTTTTTTTATTATTTTAATAATGATAAAGCTTTTTTTATAAATATATCTAATATATATATATAACAATAATATCTAATAATATCTAATATATATATATAAATATGTCTGGTTTATTATTATAAGCATGTTTCACTTACTTGAAAAATGTTATAATAGCCTAAATTTCATATAAAATAGTTTAATTCTCATTTTGCATATTTCATAATCCCCCCTTCACCCACTCCGAATGTGAGAGAAATTATGTTTTACCTAAACTCCATGCGGCAGATATAATGAAGCGAAATGCAAATTAACAATTTTAATTTATTTATTATCAATTTCATTTTGCGACTTTCTTGCAAGCGAGCTTGAGGAAAAATGAAATTTCTGTCATATGGTGATTTGGCAAAGTGAAAATTATTTAAAATTGTAATTGCATCAAGTGCAAACAATAACAAATTGGTATTCGAAAAAATGAAAGTCATTGTGAACAATTTAAAAAAATCCGGCAAATGGTAATGAAGAAGAATAATACTTAGACTAAATAATAGTTCGGAAAAAATTAAGTGAAACGGTACATTTTCAAAACAGATATTAGGGTATATTGTTATTCAGTCAAATGGCTTAAGGAAAAATGAACATTCGGAAAGGAGGTTTAGAGAATAAAATAAACCAATTTTTCTGGCGTTGTATCGTACGTAAAAAGAATGCGACATGAAGTTTATATGCGCAAAATAACATAAAAGGGGCTAAATGTACTTGTTCATGTTGTATGTACAACCTGGGGCAATGTAATGCGCATTTTTCTGCGTGGCGAAGGGCCACATTTCCGGTCGGTCTCGGTCTTCTGAACTTGTGCGGTTCATCTTCGTGCATGGGTTTACAGGATCGTTTCCTCGTTACCATTACCCGGAAGTAGCATGTAGTTCCATCAGAAGTGTCCTGGCAAACCCCTGGGGAATTTGCATGGATATTCACCGAGGAGAGTGGAGATATTACGATGGGTCATGCTAAATTCTACGTTAGAATAGTACCACCAATGGCTTCCACGCTGAAGGTAGCTTCTGCCTAATTACTTAGATCTTCGGTCCCCAAGGAACTGAAATCGCTTGCTTCTTCTATTTACCAATCTTAAAATATAGATTGAAAATTCATCTCAGTGCTGAGAAGAAAGTGATTATACAAAAGTGCACACTATGCTCATATTTATTAATATTTCGTTGATCAATCTCTCTAACAATCTGCCTAGACGAAGAGCTGCACAAAGTCATTATGTCATAGATTTCATAAAAACACGCAAACTAATTTCGATGAATATACAATGAGGAAGGTGTCACATAATTTGTGGCAAATCTTGTTATAGTATTAGCACGAATTTGCAATGAACCAAGAAACAGAAATAGTAGCCAATTTATAAATATTCAACTCACCACGTAGGAGTCGTCTATGTAAGAGAACAGTTGAAGTTTTGAACAAAATAGATTATTTAAGCAGAGTAGTGGAATTTTCGACAAAATACTTACATTTTTAACAAATGCTTTAAATATTTTAACTTTTCTAAATAATTTCATTTTTCACCCACAAAGATTCATTTGAAAAAAGTTGATATTATTTAAGAAACAAAAAATATAAAAATTTAATAAAATAGCCTAATTTTCAATCATAGGGGAGGTTGTGTACTACTCGCCTCGGAGAATTAGGGATTAGTCATAAAAAATTCCGGACACTTCGATAAAAAACACTAATTTTCTACCTGAATTTAACGTAAAAGCACAATTTTTTAACAAAGCAGTTGAATTCGAAAAAAATAGATGATTTTTATAAAAGAATAATAATTTTCTGCTCAAAGAGACGAGTTTTCAAAAAATGCATAAATTTTTAACGAAATAGTTGAATTTTGAACTTATAGAAGCAACATTTTTAGCCAAAAATTGAGTCATTGGATGTTAAGGTAAAGAATTAATTTTAAAAGAATCAAAAAACGACTTTTTAGTCAAATTGTTGAATTTTTTAGAAGTAAAGACGAATTTATCAACTAAAGATATCAGTTTTCAACAAGAAATTTATTTTTGAATTAATAATTAATTTTCAATCAAATAGTAGGACAATCTGTATTAAGAAGTAAACAGTTTAAAAAATATTGATATGTTAAATTACGTAGTTTACTGAAGAAAGGCAAAAAACGCATTTTTTTATAAACTTATAAACATATTTGGGCATCCTCATATAATTTTTTTTATCCCCTTCTCTTCTTTTCATTTTTAGTTAAAACCAAAAGTGTTTGGTTGAACCTCTATACTTTTATTTTAGTATAAAACTATTTTTTGTTTGAATTTAACAGTTTTTTATTTAAAATTATCATATTTCTTGGTTCAAAATGCAACTGCTTCTTCAAACTATTTACTTACAAATTTATATTTATTGTTGAAAATTTGTTTTTTTAATTAAATATCATTTTATAACTTATAATTTAACTATTCCACTTGTTTATAATAATTAATAATAATTAATAATATTATGTTATTATAAAAATTAATAATTAATCGTTACATACCACCATATATTGAAAAATTGTCTTTTTTGATAGAAAATTCATCATTTTGAATATAATTGATCTTTTTAGTTGAATAACTATTATTTCAACTGCAAATTTTAATATAACACTTTTGATTAAAAATTAATATATATTACTTGAATACTCAATAGTGAAGTTGAAAATTAAACTGTCCTGAAGAAGATTTGTCTTTTAAGCTAAAAATTCAACTACTTAAGTAGAGTATTGTAATATTTGATTAAGAAAGACTTTGTAGTTAATATGCATATGTTTGAGTTAGAAATTAAAGACTTCTATTCAAGAATCTTTTTTCTTGATGGAAAGATAATTTTCTAGGCTGAAAATTGATCTATTATATTGAAAAAGCATCTTTTTGGTTGACCCTAATTGTTTTTGATTTAAAATTAACATATGTTTTTGGAAAAATTAATTATTGGTTGAATGTTGATCTAATTTCTTAAAAAAGTATTTCCAACTATAACTATGTATAATAATCATCTATTTTTCAAATTCTAACGGAAATACTAGAAGGTTGACTTTTCCTCGAGTGAAATGAATTGAAAACTGCATGGACTTTGCGCCAAGGCATATTACTCAATTTTTGTCAAATGTTGAGATCACTCTTTGAAAAATTAGAAAAAAAACTACTTGTGAGAAAAAGAAAAAAAAAATAATTTCGATAAAAGGAACATCCTGGCGCACATATATGATAAAGTATACAATTATTGTTTCAAAAAGTTCTTTAAGCATATTATTAAACGAATTAATATTATTTTCTAATTAGAGATTTCTGACTCTGTAAGTTTGAAATAGAAATGACTGATATTCACAAAAATTACAGAAAAATTTTATTAAAGTTACTTGCATATTTTATTAATGGAAAAACCCCTAATTTTCTTAAATGAAGATTCATTTCAACGTTCGAGGAAAATTATATTTTTATCAAATAACATAAACCTTGGTGCAGAAAATACAATACTGTTTAAAGTTTTTTTTTTTAGTGGACGCACAATTTTGATCGGTAGTATATTTAAACATGGATTTCATGACAAGCAGGTTTGTAAATAATTTATTTGAAAAAATTGAGGGAACACGTCACTTTCGTCATCAGTGAATTGAATAGAGAATATCTTTAATTTTAGGTAAAGCAGACTTACCGATGTAATCTTCCTTCAAAGCCTTCAATTTCCAAAAATTGAAATAAAGTTCAATTTTCTGTGAATTCTTTTCTGTCAATGTATAGGTCCTTTTACATATATAATCTTCTCAGTCGTGAAAAGATATTCAGTGAATACATTAGATGTAAAGAAGAATATAAATGTTTTACTGAGTCGATTTGACTATAGATTAATTTCAAAATTTTGCGTTTAATTTTCTGTACTTGAATTCTCTTGCGACTTCTTTTTCAGGAGTGGGGAATGAAAATTCTGAAATTTAACGAATAGTTTTGGCAAAGTGAGAGCAGTTTGTGGGTTGGTATTTCAAAACAGTATACAAATTTGAAATTTGAAATATTCTTTTTGGGTCCTCGATTTCAAAATAAAATTTGTTTAAAGTTTGAAAAAAACATAGTGCTATTTTATTTTTATGGAAAACAATTTTGTGGTGACATAGGAACTTTCGTATTTAGATTTTGGATCTCGATTTTAGAAAATTTGGCATACCGCCTAATTCTTTTGTTCGATGGAAGCTTTCCTTCAAATTTTCTTTGGTTCTAGCTGAAAAAGTTTCAGGTTGGATATATTTAACTTTTTTCAAAAATTGTAATTAAACTAAATTTAAAAAATCATATGTTCTTTCTTACAGTTTCAAAAAATAATAAATTGAACCAAAAATTTGTTTTTATTGCATAATTTTATATTGCCGTTCACTAGAAAAAACTGTAAAAACAAACAATTGGCCATAATTTTGTAACCAGTTGGATCTGTTTTTTAAATTTTCGAATTATTTTTTGATTTTTCGTATGCCAACCGACACATTTATTTCACCAGGCCAGTTTGATCAATTTAGGCATTTTAACTTAGCCCTTTTTTTCATTTACTTACTTCATTTAATTCAATATCTATTTCTTCTCAAATGTATGCTAGTCCACTTTCTGTTCAGTCACATTTCAATTCTATTCTCCTTGCAAACTAAATTCTTCTATTATTTTTTGTTCCACTCTTATTAAATTTCTATTGATTTATCAAAGTTTTTAAAGAATTTCAGTTAGAAATTAAAATATTAGATAAAAATAATAAAACTATGGAAAAGAGGAAAAGCATTATGTGATCAGGAAGGATAGGAATGAACAGAAATTTTTCAAAGTGAAAAATGATAAAAATTAGTATAAGGGTGATTGTCAGAAAATGAACCACTTCAAGTTCCAGCAGATATGAGGATTTCAAAACTTAGTAGAAAGTTTACCTCCAAAGTTTTATGATCGCTGGTCATAAGCATTCCACGTAATCCCTTTCCAACTACGCCAGTCTTTTTTCAATATTTCCTACGGCCGGTCATACGAATATCCTTAGCCAAAATTTGCTTTAATTACTTTAAATGCAACTAAACTTGATTTTAAAAACGCATCTTAAAAGCATTTTTTAAACGTGTTTTTGAATCTTTTGTTTTGTTTTGACCTTAAATTTGTAATTACACTTTTTTCGTTTATACAAAAGTTACGGGGTGTATTTAATTTTGAATAAATTTGAAATCTATGATAAATTCTTAATTAGAATTTAAAACTAACACCCTATTCACCAATGTAGGTAATTTCGGGTAAAGGTGGTATTTAAGCCGTTTTGAGTGACGATTCCTCATACACAGGCGTGGCATTTATATCACCGTGCAAACATCACGGTGGTAATCAAAGACAAATAACGCTCGAAGCGATAGGGGAGCGAGCGTTTCTAGGTGAAATACGAGCTTGTCTTTAGTGATTAGTAATTAAGGAACGGAATTCGCTCAATTGATGCCCGATTCTATGTATTTTTCTTGGAATGATGGAAAATTGACTACTATTGACGCGGTAAGTTGAATGCTATTTAATAACGGGATTTAGCCTACTCTCATTCATCAAAATAAAGGTTTAGTAGAATTCTAATTTCTCTAATGAGTTCACAAAGTAGTTGAGTGATAATTAAAAATTATGAATTCTAAATAAAAAATTTAACCGTTGATAATTGAATCAAGAAAATTATTTAAGCTTAATTAAAAAAAAAGTTCAATTCAACAAGAAAATGAATTTTTAACACAATAGTTGAATATCTATCCAAAAAAGGATTTTTAATGACCAAGGGGAAAATGTGCAAGATTTCGAATTTTCAAGCTAAAAGGACTGTTTTTTACAAAAAATGTTGAATTTTAAACCAAACAATTGAAGCTTCGACTAAGTACATTAATTTTCGACATAAAAGAGGAGTTTTAAATTAATTACATCAATTCTCAATCAAACAGATGAATTTTTAAATTAAATCATTAATTTTGAAGGAAAAATTAAATTGTTTCATGTCCAATAAAGAAACAAATTCTGAACAACGTTAGAATCTTCTAACAACTTGTTCAATTTTTTAGCAAATAGTTCAATTTTATACCAAATAGCTGAATTTTTAAGACGAAACGACGAATTTTCTATCCAAAACAGCTGACTTTTCAAGCCGCATATATGCAGTTTTAACAAAAAAGGTACTTTTCAACTAGATAGTTAAATTTTTGATTAGGCTGCATTAATTTTCAACAAAAAATTTTGTTTTTGAACAAAAAAATGGATTTTCTGAAAAAAGACGAATTTGAGAAAACGTAAATACATTTTCAACTAAATACTTACATTTTTTTACAAGACAAATAATTTTATATCTAAAAAACGATTATTTCATAAAGTACCTGAAATTTTAAATAACTACTTGCATTTTTAACTAAAAAATACATTTATTACCTCGGAAAAATAATCACTTTTAGTTTAAAAAATTAATTACTGATAAAAACAAAACTCATTTTCAACAAAAAAAATTAATTTTTAACTAAATGAGTAAATTTTCTGTGAAAATATTGAATTTTTCGTTTAACAAAGGAATTTTGAATAAAGAATTATTTTCAACAAAATAGTTGCATTATTGATGAAGAAAATTCACTTTATACTAAAAATATGAAAAATTCAACTCACTAAATAAATTTTCAAATAAAATGAATAATTTGAGTTAGAAAAGACAATTTTTGAACTGAATTCATCAATATCTAAGCTATTGCCGGAACTTTAAGCTACAAAAAAATTAACAAAAAGTGGTAAAGTTAAATTCTTATTTGAAAAAAATTAAACTGTGAGCAAAGAAATTAATTTTTAACCTAAGCGAAAATATGCAGCTAAGATTGAATTTTTAACGAACCAGGTTAACAATCGAACACTATTTAAATTATCTACCAAATTGTTTGATTTTCTACGTAATTGTTAAGTATTTTACCATATTGTTACATTTTTTAGCCAAAAATGTGAATTTTCTACAGAATAGTCGAATTTTTAATAGTGAAATGTTAATTTTCAACAGAAAAGTTAATTTTCAACATAAATTTTATTGTCAACTGAAGAAGAATAATTTGTAACCAGACAATTGTATTGTTAACCAAACAAATATTTAATTTATATAAAAATAAATGAATTTCTAAACTAAAAAAAGAAAAAACGAATTAAGTAAATTCTTGATATTTCAATCCAAAAAGACGCTTTAGGTCGTAAATAAATGATAACGTGGAAAATTAAAAAAAATAAATACATATTGTTATTAAGACATTATATTTTTAAAATAACTTCATTATTATGCGTAATTTGTGAAGTTCTTTATTTATCTATCATATTATGTCATTTTTTGGCAATTACATTTAATAATAATAATACAAAAATTTCTAGGTGATCCTAATATTATTAGGTTAATTGCAAGTAGTACGGGCACAAATATCAATGAAGTTACCTAGAATGTTTACATTCACTATAGTAAGTACTACAGTAAGAAATAGGTTGGGCATAAAAACAGCCCCTTTAAGTTTAAAGTTAATAAAATAAATAATCAAATTATTCATTATATAAAGAATTTCTGAAATAATTATAAGCTCTACAATTATAATTATTTTCAATAGTTTTAGGTCCATTTTATCTTGTAATCTTTAATACCAAATATATGTCTGGTCAAGCACGGCGTTTTCTACTTGAACACTTTTTGAGATACCACAGTTTCAATTCTTTATTTGAATGTCATAATTGAAGTTTTCCTCATTAGTAAAGGTCACATTGGAGTTGAAAGTATTGGACAGTGAATTCCAGTCGACAGTAAATTAGAATAGACTATAGAATGTTCCTCTTCGTTCCACATTTTTCACCCCTGACACTTTTTTCATATTCACCTGCGCTATATCTGATTGCATATCAACTGTTTTGTCAGTTTTCGTCGTAAGACTCTGATGAATTGGACTTCTACTTTATTAAAATTATTGGCTAATGGTTGGTCAAAATATAAAAATAATAGTACAGAAATACTTCATTATCATGGAATAATTTACTTCATATCAATAACATTCCTTTTTTCCCATTTCCTCGTATTTTCACTCAATGTATTCTTGCCAATAATCAGAAATCTGAAGAAAAAAAAACTGTTTCTATTTTTTTATATACAAGACGTACACAAAGCATTGATTCAGATAATTCTTTTGCAATACCATTTTTTTTACTATCGCTTCTTATCAATTTTTGAAAAAAAGTTGAATTTTAAAAAATGGTGACTTATTTTTTTGGCGAAAAAATTCTACGGACAGTATTTTTTGCAATTTTGAAAATTAATATTTCTAGGGCTGAAATTTAAAAAATATTTTTAAACAAATGAATATATTTAATGAATATTTACTTATTTCCAAACTGGAAACAGTAGAGTTGCAGTGAATGTTTTTCTCGAAGAAATATGCGACCCTTTAGTAAAATTGGACTATTTAAAAAAAAAACTGGTAAGAAGCGGCAATAAGAGAATGACATAAAAAATGACTGATTGTTAAAAGTATACACATTTTTTTTCTGTAGGGACCTTATATTGGACACGACAACTGCCTTGAATGTGAAATCCATTAATAGAAGCTAATAATAATATCCAAAAAATTATGTTTCAAAGTTCATTCGTTGGTTTAGAAATAAGGTTTTCAGATTTTCAACTTGAAATTCATTTTTTCTTGTTAAAAATTCTACTAATCAGGTGACAATTTTATTATTATATTGCCAATTCTACTATTTTGGTAAAAAGTCTTCTTTTTGGACGAACATTGAACAGTTTTATTGAAAATTAGTTATTTCTTCTTTTTTGCTTGGAAATTATTTTTTCAAAAAATTATACTTTGTGTTAAAAATTCAAATGCAATCTTTTTTGGTTATAAATTCGTTTTTGATTGAAGAATAAACTTTATTTTGTTTTAATTATTTTAGTTGAAGATTTATAATTTTAGTTTAAAACTTATATTCGGTAAAAAATTGGAGACCTTTGTTGTAAATTCATCTGTTCTAGTTAAATTCAACTGTTTTGTTCTAAAAATTAAAGTATTGTTGAGATGGAATAACAACTATAATATTTTTCGAGTATTGATGTTATTTTGTCGATTAGGATAATTAATTAATTTCGGATGCTGGATTTTGCAGACTACCGGTCAAATAAATTTCTTAAGAAACGAGACAAAATAAAACATGGCCCAGATTTGAACTAGGAATTCTACTATTTATGTGTGGAGCGTTAACCAATTACGCCACCAAAACCATAGCAGAAAGTAACTAGTTAACTCTCCGCTCGTGAATAGTGGCGTTCCCGGTTCAAATGCAGACAATAGTACACCTTTTTTCTCGTTCCTCCAGAAAATGATTGGACCATTAATCGGTCAAATATAACATCAATTGAAAAATTACTTATAACATTTTTTGTTTAAAATTCAATTTTCTTTTTAATTCAGCTCTTAGGTATATGCTTTAACAATTTTATTGAATGGTTGTTTTTTTCAAAATGAAGCTATTCCATTTTTGGTTGCGAATTGATTTTTTTTAATACAAATTTAACTGTTTGGGTAAAAGTAGAACTACTTTTTTGAAAATTCATTTTTTTGTTGTTGAAAGTTTAAAATTTTATTTGAAAATAGAACTATTGTGTTGAGAATTTGTTTATTTTTGTTTATAAAATCATTTTTTCAACTGAAAATGTAATTTTTATATTTTTAGTTAAAAAATGAGATTTTTTAGTTGAATATTCTACTATTTGTTAAAAAATATAACTATTTATTTGAAAATTTAACTTTTTTACTACAAATTAAAATATTGTGTTTAAAAATGCATCTGTTTGGTTATAAGTTAATCAGTTTTGTTGAGAATTGATCTTTTTGTGGTTGGAAATTCAACAATTGACTACTTTGATTAAAAACTTATATTTCTTAGTTGAAAATTTACACATATGATTGTTGGAAAATTAATCTTCTTGGTTTCAAAATACAATTATTTGGCAGAAAGTTCAAGTATTTTGCTACAATTTTAACTCTCTTATTGAAAATGCAACTACTTGCTAAGAATTCAACTCAGTTGTTGATAATTTAATCATTTCGTTGACAACTTAACCATTTGGGTAAAATGTTAGGTATGTTGTTAGGAATTCATATTTTTTCCTGAAACTAAATATGTTATTGATATTAAAGGTATTTAATAGAATCTATTTCCCTGTTATTTTCCTATTTTTGTGAAAAATCACTATATTTTTTCGTTCAGAGATCCTTTTCAGCGATCCACTCCGGTATCTGAAGAAATAGATAAATCCACTTATTCATTTTTTTTTATTTATTGATTTTGATTTTTAAGAGTGACTAGCCATAGCTTATGAATCGGGATACCTACCAAAAATGTATATTAATTACGTATCAAGATTTTATACGCTTCTGGTTATTTTTTATAATTCTTTGTTGATTAAAACCACATTCAAGGTATTTTGGTTCGTGGGAGGACGAGTACAAATCACACCGTCATCCTTCTACTCTTTCCTGACATTTATTCGTCGTAAGACAAAGCCAAAAGGAAACAGTAAGTCGAATCAAGACGCAGAGATCCTGGAGCGTGACTTATAGGTTTCTATTTATTTGGTGCCTGGACCGAAAAGCTTTCGTGTAGCGTATACTGAGCTTGGGAATACCATGAGTAAGGAAACTGAGGGACAAGGGTACTGAATTAGTACTACTCGGGGCAAGGACGAAGATCGATGTTCCGCGAAGCTGTCGCCATTGCCTGTCACTTCACTCAAGGAAGATGTGGCCCGAGAAAGTAGCGAACGCCAAAAATCGAAGGTTGTCAGAGTAAGATTAGTTGCATGTCACCTAATATTGCCACAACAGAAAAATTCTTCTAGACAGGAGTATACCAATAGTTAGGGAAACTAAAGTTGTATGCTGGGATAGGAAAGTTTGGAGAAAAAAAGTTTAGAAGAACTGTTTGATGAAGAGTGTATCAGCCAGTTTGCGGAATTTTGTGTGATATATGATACATGATGACTTTGTGAAGCTCTTCGTCTGCGGTGATTGCTAAAGATATTGACCAACAAACTGTATTCTTGAGAAATCAACGAATTTGTTGTTCCAATATAAAAAATTGGGTGAATGATAAATAACTTTCCGGTTAATAATCTCGAAGTGTTCAAAAATAATTACCGAAGTGATAATAAGTGTGAATATGACTGTGTCCCCTATATGACGTTAATTATTTTCTGTTATTTGAAGAGTTAACTTGGTCGTTGCATTTGGTTTTTGTTTTCACAAATCGTAGAATGACATCTAAACTGATTGATAATAACTATCTCTGATGATAATACAGGTTCCTTTAAATTACTGTTTTTATAGGATCAAATTATTTCGACGATAAAAAATTAATTCATGTTTCACTGCTCTATTAATTGATTAATTTCATATCTGAATGTTCGGGAATTATTTTTAATGAAAAATATTTCAATAACTGAAAATTATATTTAATTTCAAATAGAATAATGGCTTAAATTTTCTTTTATATAATATAAATATATTTCTCTTAAATCCTTTACTGTAAATATCAATGATAATGATAATAATAATAATATAAATATAGATAATAATGATATCATCAATAATTAATAATAATTAATATTGAAACCTTTATAATTAGATGATTTCAAAGTTCAGAATTTAAAATTGTAAAATCTGATGCATAACAATAGACGGGTATTTCCTGTGTAAAAAAAATTTTTCACGATCATTGAAATTATTTAAAATATTTCTATTCAAAGTCTCAATAAAGCGAACTTATGAAATTGAAGTTTTTAATCTTTTTCAATTTAACAATTTTCAATGTAATGTCGCTGACCTACAAAATTTGACACTTTTATCAATTGAACAGTTAAATATTTCTTAACAAAAATCCAAATCAAAGATATCATTTTCATTGCTCTAAATTGAAGAATAAATCAGCAAATTTTTCAGTTTTTAATAATATATCATTCCAATCAATTCTCATTCAAAAACATTAATGATTGAGTGAATGAAATTTTTTAACTGAATACTTTTTAAATCATAATGATCAATTTTTTAAAAATAATTGAACGGGTGAAAAATGGAATATTTCAGAATAAATCAATATTTTTATAGGATTTAAAATTAAATAGTAGCGTTTAATTATGCATATATTATTTTTTAACATGAAAATCAGTAACTCCTTCAATAACAGTTAATCAACTCGTAACATTTTTCATCCAAAATTACAAATTTAGTCAACTTGTAATTTTAGTTCTTGTTTTAGTCTTCGCTACTCCATTTTGGTGTTATTTACATTGAATATTTACGATTAAAAATGAAGACCTAAAATGGAATTTTTTTCATATAAAATTTTTTAGATCATGAATTGTGTCTTAAAGGATTTTATAATTTATTTGAAAATTTTTACTGATTTAAAGTTGCATTATAGCGCCTTATATTAACATTTTTAATGTATCAAATAATTAAATAGATTTTTATTTTAAAAAATTGCAAGATTCCCAGTTGAAAATTAAACATGACATTTGCCATGTTCCTCATTTTGGTTCCAACCTCTGAAATATCCAGTCTTCCACTTTGTTTTCAATCGAACTAAATTTCAAAAAATTTTAAGAACCCTTTTAAGGAAATTATTACCCCATTTAAAAATGCTTTCTGTATTCTTCTTACTTCTCCTAGATAAAGCTTAATCGTAATTATAATAAATAAATTAGTAATTACTACTGATTTTCTTGCATAATATCAACTTCAGAACAAATTCAGTAATTGCTCAAGTACACATTTTTCCATGCAATACCATTTTTTACTAAAATGAAAAGGAAAGATTTATTCAAATGATTGTTACAAGCTTTGCAATTAGAGTTTAATGAATTACGATCAGCTAAAGTGATGTTTTTTTAAATTCTTGAATTGCTGCACAATGAAATTTTTTGATATTTACGTTTCCTCCGATATAATAAATGTCTGCTTATATTGCTCGTTCCGAAATTTATTTTAGAATAAATATATTTAAAGTTTTTTTTCGTTTCTTTAGAATCAATGCAAATTATTTTGTAAAAAATGTATAAAAGTGAATATAAAATGATTATCACTACATGGAAGTACCAAAACGTTGCAAAAATTATTTACTGACAACAAATTTTCGATTAGTTTTGCATTTTCTTTCAAAAATTAAAATTTTTTTCTTGCAAGAGTGATATTTTAATTTTGGACCGGAGATAGGGTTATGAAAAAGGTTTCAAACTATATGCTTCAAAATTCATACATTTTGTCCAAGTAAAGATTTACTAAATAAAAAGCGCTGAATGAAAAATGTAGAAATGAAAATCGAAACTCCTTAATCTTCTCAAATTATTTGTAAAATATTTTTAGTATAATACGGTGAATCATTTTTTAATCGAACTATTAGTTTACTGAATGAAATATAAAATTAATTTGAGTAGGATTTTTTGATAAAAAATTAATAAGGTTGGGTGAAGGATCCAATTAACGAGGAAATAGATTCAAACTTTGTAATCCTATTTTTTTCTAAACAAAAGCTTCCACAGCTTTAAAAAATTGTTTAAATAAACCCCTTATTTTTTCTAAAAAAAGTTTCAAGCTTTTGAAAAATAATTGTTCCAGAAATATTTATTGTAAATAAATTTTTTTCTTACTTTTTCTTCTCACCAATTTTTAAGAGATGTGTGAATTTTATTAAATTATGGCCTATTCTGCGGATAATATTTCTCACAACCGCATTGTTTCTTATTTTAAAAATAAGTATATAATTTTAAAATATGCTTTTTATCATTTATCTTTCAAACATATTTTGTAACGATTTCAGCAATTGAAAAATTTAATTCTAAAAACGGAAACAGATAAGTTGTAAAGAATATTTCACATGAAAAAATATGCCATCACTCATAAAAAATGAAACATTTTTCTAAATTTGGAAAAAGTGGTATTAGGAAAAAATTTAATGGCAAAAACACTGTTAAAGTACATTTTTTCAAGATTAAAAATTTATTATTTAAAAAGTTTCGCTTTTAATTACATTATGAGTAATATTATTTCGATTCTTAAAATTATATAAAAATATTTTTCATGCTTCTGATTTTTGGTACGACCTTAAGACTCGATGAAAAGACCATGTGTTAAAAACTCTTCATTTATATCCTGAATTATGGATGGATTATTTGAATGAGTTCAATAACAGCTAATAAGTTAATGATAGTGTAATAATTCTGTTAATAATTATTAAAATAAGAAATATTATTGATGATTAATTATAATTAATCATCAATAATATTTCTTATTTATTAAATAACAAAGAATAAGTACGGAATTGAGATTTTTAAAAGAACAAGACTTTGTCTGGGTTTCTCTTTTTAAAAATGCCATGATTTTTAATTTTTAATTAAAGAGTTAATTAAATTCCTAAAATATCAAATATTTGACATATAATAATAGTTAGATGCCATCATGAAATTAAATTTTTATATAACCTAACCAGCCTAAAGCGTGTGCTTAAAGACCTATGCAATGTTTGTGGCTCCTGCTTTAAACAAAGGATGCACATTTTTCTCTCATATTAAAAAAAGCTTCCCCACAAAAATTGTAAATCGTTTAAATGTATGTTTGTTGTTAATTTAACAAGATATAAAAAAATATTTTTTAATTAATTAAGTTATTCTTTCTTCCCCATATTTATGTATGTTGCTGTATTTTATCGAATTTTAATAATAAAGAAATAATTAGAAGCCTTGTTAAATAAACATAATTTTTATATTTATTAACAATGTTTTTTCTGTTGCTTTGTTTTTAGATTTTTCAACTTTGATCTTTTATGTATATTTTTCTTATGTTACGTGGAAGATTTAAGAATTTTGGCAGTCCTTACAACCAATTTCTTATTTTTTATCTTTTCCTAAGGAATCGTGCTTTCTATGCCTTTCATCAGCGCCAAATAACTTTTTTAAAATTGACATAAAATGAGAGTTTTTTCTTTGCATTAGCCATAATTCTTATTCATAACTTATAACTTTAATACTACGGCTAAGTAAGTAGTTTTCTGTCAACCATCATGACCTGTATTATTACCATTTTTTTTAAATTTTAATACAATTTACTATTTATCATGAAAAATAACTGGCTATCCTGGAAAAGTGGAAAAGTGATGCACCCTCGGTAATTGCTGAATTCACGCTGGAATGTAAATGCTTTTCAATTTTAAAATGCCTATAGAGCTGGACTTTTTAAATATATTTTAATTATTTTACTACACTGCTAATTGCACGTTCAAAATAGGTCAGACAAGTCTCTATTTTTAAATATCCTGACGTTATTCCACCAGAGATGAAAATTTAGAAATAAATTTTTTAGGAAGCCCGTGCAATCTCGGATAATTAATGTGCAAGAAGAAATTTGCTAGCATTAATTAAAAGTAATGAGTTTTAAAGCACTTTAAAAATTCTTAAATTTGAAAGGCATCATATTAAAAAATATTTTTTGATTTCAATAAAATTATAAGCACTCTAATTAATGGAAGCTTCTAAATTATCAAGCGTTTAAGAATTTTTTGTTTGAAATCCTGAGTAAATTTTTTTTCAGTAGCATCTTGCTAACTTCTTCAATCGCTAAGTAAAATAATTAAAATAAACTGAATTAAAAAAAACTTATTTTAAATATCAAATCAAACATAAAGGAAATATTCTTTATGATGTTCTACGATCAGCGTAGTAAGTTACATATAAATTTTCACCTAAGAAATTGCATAAATCATGCAAAATTCAAAAACTTTCAGCACGAGGGATGTTCAGAAAGGTATTAATATATTTACTAATGAAATAGTTATTTAAAATAAGTATCTGTATTATAGTATCTGTCAATTTGAAGCGTTCCAGAGTAAAACGAGCAATTAGTAATAAATTATTCCAGCCACAGCAACATTTTTTGGTTTATTAACAAATTATGTTTCATACCGCCTTCTAAGTGTGCCACTCTTTCAAGATTTTTCAAATTGAGTAAACCAGATCGTCTATTAGTAAAATAACTTTACAGAAACAATTTATAATGTATTGAAAAGAGAAAACATTTTTTTAATGATGTATCTGCTCTTTTTCAATTATTTAAATTAATATATTTTTAGTGAATTCTTGTTGTCATATTTAGAACTTTTATACAAGGTTTTATTTTTTGAAACATTTCTAATAAAAAAGGCAGACGTTTCCTTTTCTTCAGTTAATAGACTATTGTTTCTGCAGAATCGAATAAAAATGTCTTGTCAGTAACTTCTCGCTGTTCTATTTTCTAAATCAACAATACATTTTTATTATTTAAAGAATTTCTACAAACAAATATACATTTTTTAATGTCATCTGAAATAATAGAACCCGCTAAGAAAATCCGCATATATTTTGATGAATGTTTTTCTTTTTTTAATTAAAAAGTCTACTGTTATATTTTTGATACAGAATTCATCTTTTACGGTCGAAAGTTTCTATTAAGTTTTCTATTTCTTTAAATTTTCCAACACATTGTTTAAATTTTCTTTTTTGAAAATTATTGTTATCAACTGAAAATTTAGCTGTTCCATTTTTTTTTAAAGTTAAACTAATTTGTTAAATATTCATTTCATTGTAAAAATATAACTCTTTTGTTAAAAATTCTTTTTTCTTCGTTGGAAATTTAACTACGTTTTAGAAATTTTTTTAAAATAATTTTTTTGAGTTGCCAATTTCGTGAAAATACATCGATTTTGCAGAACTGTTATCTTTTTTTTTGGTTGAAACTTAAATTGTCTTTCAATGTTTTCCTCGTATGTTTCATTTGTTTTTATTAAGACTTCACTATTTCATTTAGAATTCATTCTTTTTGGTTAAATTTACTATTTTTTATAAAATATAAAAATCTGTTCTTGTTAAAATATAAACTGTGACGTTTTAAGCAGCGGGTTTTAAAAATTTAGAGAGCTTTTCACTTTAAATTTAAAACTTTTAAATTAAAACATATATAACTATATTTTTTTATGAAAGTTAGCCTTTTATGATTAAGAATTCGATTATTTGTTAAAAAGTTGAACCTTTTTGTCAAAAATTATTTTCTGGTTTTGAAGATTCATAATGATAGTTGAAAAATTAAACTATTTTTTCAATTTAGTTGCCGGGTAAAAAACTATGATTATTTTATTTTAAAAAATCTTATTTCTTTTAAAATTCAACTGTTTTTGTTAAATATTAGATCATTTTTTTGTTTTGAAAATACAATCATTGCGTTTAAAATTCAGCCTTGTAGATTAAAAATACAACGCTTGTGTTAAAAAATCATCTCTTCCTAAAACTCAGCGGTTTTATCTAAAACTCGTCTTTTTAGAAGTGGAATCATGTTTTATAAAGAAGAAACAACTTCTTAAAAAAATTGTTACATGTGAGTACTTTCTTCGCTCGATTTAAATTGTTACTCTGATAGAAATGTATGTTCTATTATTTTGGTCTTTGATCAAATTCAATTCAATTTTATCATCAGAACAAAATAATATAACTTACGTTCCTATTAAGGTTTATTAATTTTTGCTTGAAAATTTAACCAATTGGTACAAAACTCACCTTTGTAGGAATAAAATTTAAATATTTTATTAAAAATTTTACTATTTCTTTAAAAATTTTACTTTTTTTGTGGAATAATTGATTATTTTGTCAATAAATCATCTTATTTTGTTTAAGCTTCAACTATCTTTTAAAAGATTCAACTTCCTGTTTGTGAATGCAACTGATACCTTAATTTTATTCAAAGAAATTTATTTCCTTATTATTCTCCAAATTTTTGTGAAAAATCACCCGGTTTCCCCTCTTTCGCTAGCAGTCTGTTAAAATACTATAGCTGTATATTGTGTGTCTTTTTTCAGGCGTTGGTAACGTGAAACAAAATTTTGAATTAACTTGCAGGGGGGTCTTCATATTTGTAATATCGCCCTGGAAGATTTAATTCATATATAAATAATATTTCCATTACATTTAATCAAAAAATTCTGAAAATTTGCTCAAATTTGTATTCAAAATAAAAAAAGCATAATTGAATTGATCATAAAAATATGTACTTTTATAATTAAAATTTGAAACAGGTCAGGAAAGTTTCCGGGGGCCAAAGCCATTCAGCGAGAGACGTTTATAGGCTTTAGTAGGATTGCAGCTATCAGCCCTTATCCGAATTTGTACATGATTCTCCACAAATCGCTAAGATTTCGAGTAACGAACCCACAGAACCACCATAGCAATATATACTGAAACGTCTCAGAGAGGAAATCCGGAATAGCATTCTTCAGAAATGGAGAATATCTGGTATCCAATGTTCAAATGTAACGGGCAGAATGGAGTGGCTTTGCTCCCCGCTAGCAAATTGAAAATGGGAATTGGTCCTTTGAAGTTTGTGGAACGACCCGTCCATAATCTCCTTAATAACTCGTATTCTCCCCCCTCTTATCACCCTTTTCGAGATTACTCGTGCTCTGATTCGAATACAAAGTAACCTGTGTATGTGTATACTAATCCTGAGATATAGTCAAATATGTCAGCAATTCTTACATGCTTCCTTAAACATTTCTTACACGCTTCGCTAATCATACTCGTTAAAATAGCCATAACAGTAATAATTAATTGAAATATTGTTTAATTAGTTAAATTCAACAACCATCGTAAATCAATATTTATTCTTATTAGATTAATTCTGAGCAATTTTTTCTGTCTGCTCTACCCTTTCATATGGAATTGCCGACCTTCAAAAATAATCATCCATGTAGTTACAAAATTATTTCGAGAACGTTAATAAGAAATATCAATCTCCATATAGAAAATATTATTTTAAATTTATTTTAAAATAATTCAAACATTTCAAAATAGGGTCGTTGCGGGTAGGCGTAATAAGAAATTGCAAAGTTATACTTTGATAATTGATACTTCCAATATTTAAGTATTTTCTTGTTTCAAATGCAAAAATTATTTGTTAACTCCCTTCTTTGTTCAAAAAATAGTTGCGTTAATTCATATTTAGAATTTTACAACATTGTTCTTTCGCACCTGTCACTGAAGCGTCCTTTAATTTTTATCATATATTAAAGCTTTTAATATTTTATTATTTTTAAGAATATTAATGAAAGTTAAAGAAAATCTGAATTTGGTATAAAGTTTTAGAGATACATGGATTAGATTGTCAAAAAATAAGGGAGTAATTTTCACGAGTAAACAAAGAATAATTTATTTCAGATAACTTTTAATCTCAGATGGAACTACACAAAAATAGCGATTGTATTTGAAGTTCAATTGAAATCCTTGAAAATTTTTTAGAACATCTTGAAATCCCATGCTACTTTTGAAACTTTTTTTAAATCCGTTAAAAATCTTTTGAAATTTGTTCAAATCCAAAAACATCTATTCAGATCTTGTGCTTTCTTACTATGAATTTCTTCGTAATTTTACAAATAGCTAGACAGAAATCAATGCAATTCATGATTTGAAAACTTGAAGTTGTTATAAAATGCCTTAAAGATTTTGTAATTTTTATAAATTCTTTGAAATATTAAAAAATTCTTTCAAATGCTCTAAAATTCTATCAAATGTGTGATCTTCTCTTTAAAAAATTTTTTATTTGTTCATGTTGAGAAAATAAATAAAAATCTCTTGAAATGAAATGTACTTTAGACCCTAAAGTTCTCATTGAAAATCTTTGAAAACACTCAAAACCTTCGGAATTTCTAAGAAGTCATTTAAGTTTAATTGAATTCGATTTATTTACCAATGTTCTCTAGAAATCCATTGAAATCTTCGGAAATTTGAGAAGATTCTTGCAGATTCCTTGTCATTTGTTAATCCTTTTGAAATCGTTTAGAATTCCTTAGATTTCACAGAAATGTATCCTTGTCATCAAAATCCACTGCAATAAGGAAGAATAATTAGAAATCTCCTGTACATATGTAAATTGAAACTATTTATTAAAGATCTCTAAAAGCCCGTTCAAAGCCATAGAAATGTTCAAAATTTTCGGAGATTTAATAAAGTCCAGTGAAAGATTATAATAAAATAAATAAAATCTTGCCCTTCAAATTAGTTAAACCATAGAAGTCTCTTGCATAAAAATTTTCATTATTCCTCAAAGATCTCGTTATAGTTGATTAAGAAAACCATTTCAACCCCTTTGGATTTGCTAACAATTTCTTGAAATTTAATTTAATTTCAGTTATCCAAATTCATTAAAATAATTAAAATTCATTTTAAATTCCTTGAATATAAATAAATTGAACCAATTTATTTTAAATCTCTAACTAGCCTAGAATTCCAAAAAAACCCTTCAAAATTTTATTTTATTTCATTAGTTTTAAAATAATCTCTAAAAATCCCTTAGCAGAAAGCTTAAAATCTCTGAAAAAGCTGTTTGATTCTTTAAAATTTCTTCAAATGTGTTTATTTTTTTGAAATTTACTGGAATTTGTTCAAATCGCTTAAAATATTTAAAAGCTTCTCAAATTTCGTTAATCCATAGTAATAATCAGAGAAATTCTCAAATCCCTAAAATTTTGTGGAATTATTTAAAATAACATGAAAGCTTTAGAAATCATATAAAATTATTGGACGTTCCACGAAATTGTTTATGACTCTTGGAAATTATTTTCCAAGTGATTTTCTGCGTTAAATAAATAAATTAATCAATCATTCCTCTAAAATGTCTCTACTTTTAAGCATGACTTCTTACACTTAACGTTTATTTAAAAATCACGAAAAACAAAAAAGAAATTCAGTACCAAAAAGTCATTTAAGGCCTTCATTGAATTTTCTGAAATATATTTTGTAATGGTGTAACGAAAATAAAAATTATTTATGAACCCTTTCAAGATATTTCAGATTCTCCAAAAACGGTTAGAGTAAAAACACGTATGAAAAAAACCATGCAATTTCAGGCCTGTAAAGACATTGAAAAAATTACACAGATGTTACACTTACTTAAATCCGATTTTCATTTGCCCTATCAAAATATATTATTAAAATTAATGTGGATGTAATATTTCGAAAAACAACAGATATTTAAGAAAAATACTATATCTTCTTTCTTTCATAAAAAAATCAACAAAAGGTGCTTTACGTCAAAAAAAATTCAACTCTAAATACCAGAAAACACAATTGCGAATTAAATTTTTCTAGAAGCATATCAGTTTCTTTAAAAAAGTTGACATCCATATCTGTCCGCGTCTCAAAAATGAGTCGAGAGATAGGCCTTCGTCTTACTTTTATGGCCACGACAGGTAAAACAGCGTTTACTTGTCTCAAATCGAGCCCTGTCTTGGCTCAGACGACGTTTACTTGACTCAAGACAAGCCTTGTCCTGGCTGAGATTATCGAACCTTTTTTGGCTCATAAATGAGATTAAAATTGATGAATTAAAAATTTGTAATTATTAAATTAGTTATTTTTAATTTAAAAATTCAGAATCGGTTGGTGTGTACGAGTATACCCATTAAGAATTTTTACCAAAAAAATAGAAATTATAACTTTCTAGAAGGATCTCCTAAGCCATTAGAAAGACGTAAAAACAAACAACTTTTTCGGTATCATCGTCAAACAAGTATAATACAAATAACAATCCGTCA
>NC_046660.1:78352219-78363677 GCF_010883055.1 Belonocnema kinseyi | reverse complement strand
TTATAAGGGAGTTGCAACGATTGTACCCGGAATATTCTGTTAAACTGATCGTCCTTATCATCGGCGCTCTTGGAGGTGCCAAGCTTTCACTTGCTAATAGCAGTGTGTGTGTGTGTGTGTGTGTGTGTGTGTGTGTGGGTGTGTGTGTGTGTGTGAAAATATACAAGGTTATTTAACCATTAACAAAGATTAGCTTTTATGAGTGTTAGAATTACCCTTTTTGTTAGGGCAGGTATACGCTCGAAGTTATAATTCGCACGCGTTGGAGTCCGAAACATTCGGCTCAAGAGATAAGTTTATGTCTTCAAGACATACAAACTTGCCTCCGAGAAATAAATGAAATTCTGGCTCCGTCTCAAGACTGAGACATGCTCAAGTCGAACTCAAGTCGAAACATTTTCATTCGGGTTACTGAATTGTCTTTTAGTCCAAATTTCCTCTTTACCACCCTTAGTCCTATCAACTCTAATAAGATTTATGTCAATTTTTCACTGACTTTTATAGCATTGTTATAATTTTAAAGGTCTAAAAAGGATTTTTACATTTTTTTAATTTTAATTTTCAAGATCCAATGGAATTCTTCCAGGTTTTATGGTACTCTTTGAAATCCTTTGAAATATATGAGAATTACATTAAATAAATTAAACTTTCTTGTCAATACTTTAAATTTCTTAAATTTCTATATAGATACATACAAATTATGGAAAATTTTGATTTTCGTGAAATGCCTTGAAATTACCTTTAATTCCAAGAAATACATTAATACCTTTCAAGTAATAGGGAATCTCTTTAAATCTTTGAAATGTTGTAAAACACGTTATACTTCTTGAAAATTTTATAAACCTTTGAGAATTTTAAAATCCCTTAAATTAATTAATTAATTTAATACACACTTGCAAACCTTTGGAATTCCTTCGAAAAATCCTTCGAAGTGTCTAATAATCTCCTTATATTTCCGTAATAACTTTAAAATACTTTGAAACACCGTGAAATTCATTGGAACTTTTTAAAATCGGATGAAATTCGACCAAACTTTAAAAATAAAATGAAATTCTTTAGTAAGTCCTTGAAATCCTTCTTATTCCGTTAAATCTTGTCAAATTTCTTAAAACCTCATAAAATGCTTGAAAGCTTTGATACTATCGAATTTTTCCTTCGACCCTGAAGAGTATTATATGTCATACTTATTGAACAGCTTTCAACTGGTAATTTTACTTTATTTCCTGAACTTTAATTTTAAAACATAAGAATGTCAACTAGATAACGACCAATTTTTAAAACTTCTATTTTTAACAATTTCAAGTAAATAATGATTTGAAGTATTAAGGACTTTTTTATATTTTCTCTTAAAATGAGGATTAAAAAAAAAATTATTCACTTCCCTAAAACATTGCAAATTATAGTCACATAGTTATATAATTTTTACTTGCTATTATATCATTTAATAGAAAAATATTTTTATATTTGGTCCTCATTTATTTTTCACTTTCATATGTTCATACAATTCTCAAATTTTTATACTATATTTACTATATATGATTAAATTTGTGTGATTTTTTGAAAACTGCGAATTTTGAAAATCTATAACAAAATATTTATTTGATAATCCTAGAAGATTTGATTTTTTGTCCTTATCCATTTGTCATTCTCATTTCTTCATTTGAATTGACTGATACATGTTAATACTCTCAGCATAGCTTCGATTTAATTAAAAATATTTTGGTGAATAAAGAGAGCTTCTAAAATAAATCGACTTCATTTTTAATTACATAAGTCACGCAAGAACCCGAAGAATTGCACAAATTCCTCAATGTGCTTAAGTATAACCGAAACAAGTCGCCGGTCAGGTTGTTTGCTTAGAGCCTCCTTACTAAAGCCGAAGTGCAAACTTTGCATAACCCCTATTGCTTTCGGTAAACAACATATATCAATCAGGTCAGCCTCGTAAAGCTAATCCAGGACATGCATAACAATTATTTATCTTGCAAGCATGGAAGCATGCATCGATCGCCGTTCCCAAACTTCGACCTTAGAATATGTTCTTCAATCGAAAAAACTATCTGTTTCTATGAAAAAAGACAGTGACTACAAAGTCAGTAATTCTTGAACATAAAAAACTGGACATTCAATTTTGTTTCATGTCTTTTTCTTATAAACTTATTTTGAAAGTTCGGTATATTCACTGATTCCAGTAATTTGACTAAAACTAAATGACTAAAAATTAAATGATTTTGTTATAGATGAAACTATATTTTTGGAAATTGGAATCTTTTGTTGTAAATTTAAATTTTTTGTTGAACACTGCTGGAACTGTCTTTTAAAGCACTTATAATTTTGGTTTGGAAATTCAACTAAAATGTTTTTTGTTGAACTTTAATATTTTGCTTTTCTATAATTGTATGTCAACTTTATCTTGGCAGGCCGAAAATTCAACTATTTTGTTTGAAATTTAACTATTTTGTTTAAAAGTCATATTTTTTTGTCATAAAATTTTACTTTTTTGTTGGAAATAGGTCTTTTTGGACTGAAAATTCATCTTCTTTTAATAGAAAATGCAAATACTTTTTGGTATAAAAGTTCTTGGTTAAATATTCAACTGTCTTATGAACAGTTCGTAATTTTTTATCAATAATTCAACTATATGATTCAAAATTAAACTACTTATTTAAAAAGAGATCTTTGTATCCAAACTTTAAACTAATTTGTTGAGAATTGGTCCCTTTGGATTGAAAATGCATATTTTTTAAATTGCAAATTCATCTTCCTTGGTTGAAAATGCAACTATTGAAATAAACAGTCTGTTTGATTTAAATGATCGAACATTTGGTTAAAAATACAACTGTTCGTTGTTAAATTTTATTCGTTTTTGTTTAAAAATTCGCCTTTAACGGCTGAACACTCAACTATTTAGTTAAAAATTCGTCTCCTTTGCTTGAAATTTAAAGAATTTGGTTGAAAATCAAACTTTCTGGGTTAAAAATTCAACTCATTGAGTGTAAAATTCAAATGTTTTCTAAGAAAATTTAATTTTGAGCTTAAAAACTAAGAAAAGATTTTGTTTGAATTCTTATTCGGTAAACAAACATATTTTTTTCGAAAATGAAACTATTCTGCTGAAAATGCAATATATTTTCACATGAAATCTCAAGAATTTCATATTGCGTTTAATAAAATATCTTATTAATTTTATTTTGGAGAATCCAGATCGAGGACAAAGTTTTGAATTAAAATGTGGCATTTGAAATATTGTAAAGTCGTTTACAAATGGCCCATAGATACTGCCTTTGTCGTAGTAATAATTTTCTAGAAATGCAGTTCCTGCATTTTAAGCAGGCACGTGATTTTTATAAAAGTCAATACTAATTACAAATCTGAATTTTAAATTGTATAATTCCAATTTGTTCATCGAATATGGTACACAAAATAAATGCACTGATTGATTCACATAAAAACTTGTAGTTGGTCGTTCAGAGCTCCAGAATTCGACTAGTCAATATGTCGTAGGCAAAAAAAAACCAATATGAGTAAGCTGGTTGAGGTGATGATGCAATAATCAGTCTGAACATTACTGCCACTTTTAGGAAATTTTTTTTATCAATATTTTGATTTTTTTCAGTTATTGCCTTTTCCGTAGAACGGTAGCTATAGCACACCCTGCACTGTGCACAAGTAAATCGGATTTTCTTCTGTATATCAAGTTCGACAATCATTCTCATCGTCAAGCTCGACGTTAATTGAGTTCGTGGCATGCTGTAAACGAAATTAATGATTCACTTCACCCTTCTCCGTGTTACTACTTCTGCAGCAGCTCCTCTTGGGAGATAGCAGGTGTTCATTTCTGCACCTGATACGCGATTCCTCTGCACCCTTAAACTCGCCATGGCCATAGAGAAACCACCTACACGTGTGTGACCAAGTGGCTGTGGCTGCTATGTAGAACATACGAGCTAAGTCGTAATATTTGCTAGTAAAGACACGCACAAAACGATGAATTCAGTTTACGACGTCTATTTTGCTGGGCAGGGGATTTCTGCTAGGCTACTTTATTATTGTCGCTGCACGTTACATTATTCCATGGAAACCTTAGAGGAACAGGGAGATGGAGCGTGAATTGAGGGTGAAATAAGTTAGGGTTTGGGGGAGGGCGTGAGGTGAGCGAATGTGTGCTGGTAACGGTAAACGTGGTTGTTGGAGGCTGCTGCACCATTACGAGCATTAATAAATCATTCTGAAATGTTTGTCCTCGTTGCGTTAAGCCTTCTTGCGGAGGAACATCTACGAATACTTATAGGCGATCAGTCGCTGATGCAAAATTTGAAATGAACCTAAGCGCCACATTAAACAAGGCGAGGCGTAGTTTTGCTATTGGTATAGTACAAAGTGTTCCATTTAGGAAGACAAATTTGGTAAAAGTGCCTCATATGAAGCATTTGAAGCGAACATAAATTTCTTATTGGATAACTTTTATTTTTGAACAGTATTATTTTTCTCATCGTATTTTAGGGCCCTCCATAAACATTTATTCAGGTGGTGCTATGTGGAGGCTTTTTCTACGTGAAATGAAACTTCAAAAAAACCAACTCTTGGTTAGCTTCCAATGGGAAACGGTTCAGTG
Organism: Belonocnema kinseyi; assembly: GCF_010883055.1. NCBI lineage: Eukaryota > Metazoa > Arthropoda > Insecta > Hymenoptera > Cynipidae > Belonocnema > Belonocnema kinseyi. The sequence goes on along the minus strand of NC_046660.1, from coordinate 78,359,062 downwards.
ACCCTGACTGTCTATGTTTCGATTCCCTCGCTTTAGTCCCTAGGCTACTTGCAGGCAACCGATGACACTGGAACTAAACCGAAAGTTGGGTGTATTCAGTTGACTAGTATACACATTTGCGTAAACGTCTAACCACGTACGCGTCGCATTTGAGGATGACGGAACGCACCGAACAAGGAGTGTACATTAAATTTTGTCAGATAATTGGCTATTCATGCTCCGAAGCAGAAAAAGTCTGCAATAGGATCATATAAATCAGAATTATGCGGCTTGCAAAAACATAATAATGCTTGCATGCAGGCATCCATTGGTCTCTCAAGGAGCATTGGAGAGAATTTTCAATCTCAAATTTATTCCTCTAAACGTAGGTGCACATCTGGGCATCTAGAGGAATGTATCATTTGGAGACTGGATTTTGGCTCATGCCGAGAGTTATGTAGTGCTGAACCACGCTACCAGAACAGGTATCAATTTTGATGCAGACAGTCACGACTTAGTTTGTACATACCGGCTTTTGTAATTACTATTATACCTTATATGCTTTGACAACATCTATTTCGCCCAAATAATGCCCCACGAAATCATTTTAACAGCTGACTGACAGTATGTAAAGGACACTTTACGTTGCTCTGGATGAGAAAAACAGTCTCTAAATGATGCTTTTCCCCTAGATTCTCATAATGAATCTGTTTGCCTCAAATTTGTTGCAACTTAATTGATTCATAATTGAATTATTTCACTGCAGTCGTATTAAAAACCTGCACATTTAGTGCCATTGAACGGCTCTCCATCTTCAATTGTTTTTAAGATAAAGAATTTGTGAATAAATTAACGTAAAAAGTAAATTATGGAATATTTCAGAATTTAAAGAAATGTATTGCATTAAAGAATATTGAAAAAATATCTGTGAATTATTTTAAATTTTTCTTAACTTAGCCCTTTTTCTAGGAACAGATTAAATTGAACACTCGCAAAAGGAGGCTGAAACCCCCTATTTCTTGAGTTTTTTTGCTCTCTGACTACTGACAACAATGTTTTTTGGATAAAAGTGATAATATCGTTAAATTTGGAAAACTTTAAGCTTTCAGTTGCTTTTTATTAGACAATTCAGAGTTTTTTGCGATTTCTAATGAAAAAAGTGAGGGGCCTCGACATTTGCCCCCGACCTTAGTCATTATTGTAAAGTAAGTATTCAAAAGTGTCTATGAATGACGCTTTTGCAGAGATAACGATGAATCAACAAAGAGTTTTAGTTAATACTATATATGTATAGTATGACAAGCATTAGCTAGAAAACAAACTGTCATATAATGAAGTATACATAGATCCATATAATATTCATAAAATACAATATATAATTGAATATCAATTGCTGAATTTAAGCATATAATATTGAGAAAATATATTATATAATTTAATATCAATTGGTGAATTTAAGTAATATTTGCCAACAATTTAAATCATAAAGACAACATATATAATCTAAAAGTAATCTCTATTGATGATGGCACGCATTTGCTGAACCTCGCGCTTCGCGCTCAATAATGTATTTATTTACTACACGCCTCGTGTCATAACAAATTTGTAGATAGTTTTTGACTGAACAACTTTCGTTCATTAATTTTTTTCTATACTTCGTGTTGTTTTTTCAAAAATACAATTTTGCATTGTTAATGTTATTTTTACCGATGAAAACAAAGACTACGTGTCCTATACAAAATAATTAATAATAAATTTTTAGTTCTTTGTTAGATTATCAGCTTTTTAGCTTACAATTTTTCCGTAGCTTGTGGCGTTTATCCAAAAATTAAATTTTTTTTATCTTCTATCATTACGATTAGAAGAAAAACTACTTATCTCATGAAAAAATAAATAACACAAAATTTGTAGCTCTTTCTCAGATGAACAAATTTTTCTAAATATTTTTTTGTACCTTCTATCGTTTCTCCTAAAGTTTAATGCTTTTACGTTAAATATTGTTTTTTACGAATTAAACAAAAACTGCACGTGCTATGAAAAAGTAAATAATACATTTCTAGATCTTTTTTATGATCAAAATTTTTGCTGATTATTGACTTACTGACGTTTTTGCATATCATGCGTTGTTCCGCTTTTGAACGTTAAAAAAATAGCTTCAACATTTTTTTGAATGCTCGAACTTTTGGAATTTGTATCCAAAATGGCTATCTGACGAACGACAGAGAGACAGCGACTTAATCACTATTTTTTCTGACTTGGGGGGCCTCAAAACGTCAACATTTGTTGAAATCTGCGAAACTAATTTTTCACATAAAATCAATACCTTCTCATGTGAAATCCGTGCATTATTTAATTGTTTCAAAAATAAACCGTCTGGGTACAAAATCAACACATTTAAAAATAAGGCGAAACTGAACAAGGTGTTTTGTATTTTTGAAATATTCAATAATAATAAGCCCTATTATCATGAGATTCATTTATTCCTGGATTGTGGTAATTGGTAGGTAGTGAAATAATATTACTTGTATTCCATTTTCATTTGAATTATCAATTAAGATTATCTTATCTAGCTCATTTGAGTGCAAACTGATTATTTATTCTCTCAGTCAGTTTAAATCTGACAATACCGCAAGCACTTTTTTCCATCAATATTTGAACATGGATCGCTAGATAAAATAATGTGAATTTATTTGCAGCTTTTTCTTTTCAATAATTGTCATCTCGAGTGGACAAAAGTTCCATCGGGATCCCAGGTAAATTCCTGATAAATAACTTTTCAAATAAAACGCAGTACTTTAGTACCAAATATCCTTACAATTTTTTTAAATTCCAAGTAGGGAAGTCGAAGAAAAGTTCCTTTTTCTTTTTGGACTTTTTCAACAAGTACTGACAGGATTTCCGCCCCGAAAATGTGCTGCCGAAATATTACTAAAGTAACAGAAGAGTACCAAATATGGCCTTTTTAACCCGGGCTTTTTTTGAAGAATTACCGGAAAAGTACCAAGTAATTTGTTTTTTAAATCAAACGTTTCCTAAATTATTTATGTAACTAGAAATCATTTTTTTGTGGTAGTTATTAAAAAGCAAGAGCTGAAAATAAATTTTTATTAAGAAAGTGTCGTCAGATTTAAACTGATTACCAGGGTAAACAATCATTTTTCAATTAAAGAAGCAAGGCAAGATGATAAAAATTGATAATTGAAATGAAAATGAAATACGATGAATAATAATGTGTGCAATGGAAAAGTTGTTTTATTTATATTCCACGTTCTGACAAGTACTTGTGGGATTTATGTACTGAAAAGGTTCTGTTGAAAACAATATACTATATTAAAAATGTTAAAAATGCGTCCTTTATGAGCAGGAAATTATAAGGGCAAAAATGCTGGAAAAGTCACACTTAGATTTAATTTTTTTAAATCCTGAAAAATGTTTGGGTTAAAGGTAATAAAAAGAATCCAGTTTTTTTATTGATTTGCACAATTGCTTCTAACTTTTATATCCTAAAAAAGTACTGCTATAATAGGGGTTGTCAAAATTTATAAATAATTAAGCGAGGTTTTTCCTGCACAATAATTCTTTTAAAAAAGTCCTGCTGAAACGTGACAGAATCTTTTTACTTTAGTCCTATTTCAGCAGTACTTTTTTGGAACATAAAATATCACGAACACTAGTAAAAGTTTCGATAAAAATATAATTTTCTTACACTATTGTGTAGAAAATTATTTAGAACTTATAGAATTAAAAAAAATTATTCAGGAACATTCTTCCCGTACTTTCATCTGGGAAAAGTCATAGTGAAATAGGACATCTTTTAAGTTTTTTGGGACTTTTTTAGAACATAAATAATCACTAATTAAAATGTAGAAATAAACATTAAATAAAACTTTTCAGTACTTTCAATTTATAACTAATTTAAAATATTTATTTTTCATAATTAAATTTTTTCAAATGACAAATTAGTACCAATGATAATTTAGAACTTGTAAAATTTTCAAACAGAAATGTGTGAATTTTCCGTTAGTTTTGTTTTAAAAAAATTTGTACTCAAAATAGGATTATCTAAAACTTTTTGGATAGATTAGTTAAATTTCAGTAGACATTTTTTGGATCTTAAATTTCCCGAGCTCCCGTAAAGATTCGAAATAGAAATCGAATGAAACTTTTCTTATACTCTTATCCCAAAATTGACTTAGAACTCACGGGTCTTTCAGAAAATATGATTTGCAAAAATTGTTAACAGAAAAATAATAAAACTTCTCTAGCACTTTCGCCGCAGAGAATATTTAGCGCTTGTAGAAATAAAAAATAAATGAATAAAAAAGTGATTTTCCCAAAACTTTTGTCCTCAAAAGTCCTGCTTAAAATATACATATTTTATAATTTTAAATTACTCTAGTTAAATTTAAGTAGGACCTTTTGTATTATAAATCCCATAAGCACTCGTAAAAATTTATAATAGCAATAAAATAAAACCTTTTCAGTAAATTTTCGCCAAGAATCGTTAAGAATTTAGGGCACACAAGAAATTACGTTTTTTTTTTTAATAATTTTTACCCAAACCGCCCTTCACGTAACGCTTTCTTCTTAGCAAATGTGTGTCTATAAATTTTCTCTGAATGTCTGGAAATTTTTGTGTTTCTTCTGATAAGCTATGGATGGCTTAAATTTCTAAAGCTTTTTATAATGTATGATATTCAAACATTTCTAAAATTTCCTGAAATTTTCGATTTTTGGGTCATTTTAGCATAAACTTCCGTATTTATCGGAAAAATTGTTCTTATTGCTTCTTAAATCAAAAACTCACTTCATTTGTTACCGAAAATATCGCGTGCAACAGGTGTTGCGAATAAGCAGTTACAAGTCGTTAAAAGTTTGCATCACAGCCAACTTCACACGCACTCGAAACTGCCTACTTTCCGCGATTCGCACAATGTACTCTAATTAGGCGAGCGGCAACCACCCCTCAATATGGGTACTAGTGACCAGATCCTTACAACAGGCTAGAAATGATCTATCTTTATGTTTTCGAGGATGCTGAATCCGAATATGGTATTTATTTTTTATTAAATTTGGGGGAACCTTGTCAAAATCGACTTTTAAGTGAAATTTGTACTGAAAATAATTTTATGATTTTTTGAGTTCAATTCGCTGATGCTCAGCCGAAAATCAATATTTCTTCATGAAAATTTAATAGCATGTTCTTCAACTATTTTTGAAAGTAGTAAAAGTTGTCCGAAATTTCCGAAGCATTTCCCGGCTGAGTGGAAAATTTTGGAAAAATTTTTTCGTGGTATTGTGACTTCGCACGTTCAAATGAAAAAGTTGAATGACAAAGTTTTTAATTATCCATCACTATACATACTGTCTCAAAGTACATAGTTTAAGGAAGTTTTTCAGAAAATTTGAGTCCTTAATCTCTGTTAGAAAAAAAGATGTCGATTTTCCAAGTTGCGAGCAGCACGCCGCGCGCGTGTTTTTCCAGACGTCTGGTTAGAGAAACAAGAAAATGAGCTCAGCCAACTACGCGCGGCGATTAAATCCAAGTTTTTTTATGCATTTTAACTTGTTGAACTCGAATATGAAAGTTGTTTATTTGTGAAAAATCTCGTTCAATTATTATAAATAATTTAATTATTTCAATCGTCAAAAAATTGTAGTGAGCAGCGAACGCAAATACCACGCCTGTGAATAAATAATAATATAATAATATATTGTTGAGCTTTTGAATCAAGATTTTAAACGAGAATATTATTTTTTTATTGCAAAAGTCCAGAGATCGATTGCGCTTAGCGCTTTTATGTACATTCCTCGTCATTTGCAATATTTTTAAAAGGAAAACTATTTCATATCTTTTGCTGTAAGATAATAGGCAAGCAAACGTAATTTTTTTTATTAATTTAGTTTAGAAGCAGCAAAAATGTTTGAAACATTTATTCGTCCTAACTGACAGACCAGAATTTTTTTTCGATACTCTGACTGCCTGTTCACTATTCAAAAAGTTGAGCGAGAAATTGGTTAATTAATCATTTTTACGTATCTAGTCTGAATCTAAAAAGAGTAAGCTGTTCGATCGAATGTTAATTCTTTGGGATATAATTTAGCGATGTTCAAATATGTAAGTACTGACAAATTGCCACCTTCCAAACCTGCTCTGCAAAAACACGTGTTGAGGTCTTTGGCAAATCAATGAATGGAAACAGGCGAAAAGTTCAAATATAACTAGTAAAGACTTGAAAACGTGTGGATGGTTAGTTGATAATGATGGAAATATTTTTCCTGATTACTATGATGGTAATTCAGCAATGGAGTATTTGCAAAGTTTTTATTGTTCCTGTTCACAGAAAAATTCATGTACGGCGGATATATGTCCTTGCGTGAAAGCTAATTTGAATTGTTGTGATTTATTTAGTTGTAAAGATTCGTGCCCTAATAAAACAGAACCAATAAATAATGAAGAAACAATCTAAACAAATTGTGTTGTAATTTTTCAACATATTATTATATCATTATTTATTCACAGGCGTGGTATTTGCGTTCGCTGCTCACTACAATTTTTTGACGATTGAAATAATTCAATTATTCATAATAATTGAACGAGATTTTTCACAAAAAAACAACTTTCATATTCGAGTTCAGCAAGTTGAAATGCATAAAAAAACTTGGATTCAATCATCACGCGTAATTGGCTGAGCTCATTTTCTTGTTTCTCTAACCAGACGTCTGGAAAAACACGCGCGCGGCGTGCTGCGCGCAACTTGGAAAATCGACATCTTTTTTTCTAACAGAGATTAAGGGCTCAAATTTTCTGAAAAACTTCCTTAAACTATGTACTTTGAGACTGTATGTATAGTGATGGATAAT